>NW_016205447.1:0-2182 GCF_001687245.7 Rhagoletis zephyria
GAAAAAACAAACACACATAGTTTTTTTCGGGTTGGTTGATTTGATTGTTTGATTTCGAGGATAGCAATTTTCAATTCAATTAAAATTTTACAATAAGTTTATTTTTGACAAAAAAAATTTTAGTTTTTTAGATTTGAAAAAAGTTTATTTAAAAAAAAAATCGTATTTTTTCGATTTAACCAATTTTGGAAATTTCGTATTATTTATGAGATTTTTTAATTTTTTTAATAGTTTCGTTGTCAAATTGGGAGCGAAAAATCATAAGTTAAGGTATGAAAGAGGAAAGAAAGAAAATGCAGAAGAATTAAAAAATGAAATTGAAAAAATTTAGAGATTTAGCGTTTGTTTTCATTTCAATTTCGTTAGGTTTGTTTTGGGGCAACTAACAGAATTGTAAAATTTAATCATACAATTACTAAAGCACAGACTAAATAGACTATAGGTTTTATAGAGAGAATCTAAATTAGAAGTTAACGGAAGTGGTTATGAATAACAGTTTTATGTTTGTATGAAAATATTTATAGTCGAATAGTTAAAGAGTAGTTTTATAGACAAGAAACTACTGGAAAAGAGTTTTGAGTGATTGAGGTAATGTTGGCTTACAGTGAGCAGAGTAACAACATCTATCATCAAAGAATGACCTTTCTAGTATGTAAATATGTATGTACGGTATAACAACAACCTAGCTAGAAACACTAACTGTTAGGTTTATAAAAAAATTATATATCTATGTATGTAGTACATATTATATGTACATTTGTAAACATGTTTGTGTATATAAGTATATGACAATGGTTGGAGTTAAAATATGTATTGTACGATTAAATGTAACTATGTACGTATATAATATTAATAAATTTACACATATGTATACTCATAGACTATGCAAAAGAAAGCTGCTAGCTAATTAGGTTGTGGGTAATACTGGGAAAAGAGTTTTAAGTTACGTTAACTAAATATATAGTTTTTTCATTATTTGATTATAGTTACCAAATCTAACGTTATATCTAAATTATATTAGCTCAGTCTTTTATCAGTGTAGCATAGGATTTACTTAATAGAAGGTTAAACTTTCTTAAGTAATTCACAACTGAACTTCAACTTTTAGTTATGCTATATAAAAAAACAAAACAATTTTGATCCTATCTATAACCTCAATAACTGCGATAAATACTGAAAGACTGTACTACCACTAACTGACTATCTACCATTTAGTTCACTGCATTTCTTACACTAACAACTACTAACACGATTCAATGCGCACTAACATGATCGCCATGTCATTTTATGTTCTGTTCTGTTTGTCTAATTAATGGCATAAAGTGCAGTGCTGTATTCGTTTTTCTTTTGTGTGTATTCGTACCCTTTAACTGCACTATATATTTTACTACAAATTTAAGTTCTGTGGTTTTCTTCTGAAAACCNCTGTATTGTTTTTGTTTTTTTGGAAATGTGTTTCATCGCTTTTTAGTAGCTTCAAGTTTCGAGAGAAAGAGAAAGGCATAGAACTTAGAGCGAAGGATTTTTGGATTCCCTAATCGAGCTACGTGTGCGAACTTACCTGTTCCTGCTTTTTTTGGTGCACAAGCGTTCCACAGGGTGCGTTGAAGAATTATATAAAAGAGAGAGAGATGAAACAGAAGAAATATAAAGTTAGAAATTTTATATAGATTTTTTTTTTTTTTAATAATTTTACTAAACTATTGACTTTGTGTGTGCTTGCTTCTTGCTATTTTTTAATTGAATATTTATGTATGTGACAAGGTTCTTCAAAGGCGCACTAATCTAACGAGAAAGGCGTAGTATTGGTAAATTTTCAACACCACAACACCCTTCAAAGTTTGGTTATTATTATTATTTTTTTCAAACAGAGGTAAATTATAGTAGTGAAAGAGAGTACATATATGTAGAAGAGAAGTGTATGGTTAGTGCGTCTTATATATTACAAGGTGGAAATCATGTTCAAAGTAACCGATGAAATTATTATTCTTTTTCTAATAGTAGCCGGCGCTGGCGGTCAGGATGAAGCTTCTCACAAAAACCAAAGTTGGTTGTTATAAATAGTCATACCCCAAACCAGATTTATTTGGACAACAGACGACCAATGTACAGTGGTTCAAAACTGGCATTTATTGTTCACCTTAATTTTTCACAAAATTTGATTAACTCCCTTTAAATAAAA
>NW_016205448.1:0-2182 GCF_001687245.7 Rhagoletis zephyria
GATTCTTCACCTCTCATGCGTCCACTTTCCGATGGAATAGAAGGACAAGACCATTTATAATTTTTAAAACCCGATATCCGCTTCATCATAAGCGACCCTAAGAATTCCCAATTGTCAGATTTTAAGCGAATCCAACCGATTTAAATTTTCTTGCCGCCATATTGGTTTCGCCGTTTTGAGTTTTTAAAATTTGCCTTCAGATTCAGCTACCTTAAAAACATAAAAAACTGCTGCTACTGTTTCTTTTTTAGTGTTGGGTTCTCCATAGACACAAAAGTTGTAAAAAATCTAATTTACAGTTAGTTTAGACGTCAAAGTTGAGATGCACTATTGCATTTTTCAAAACACCGCACTGCTATAATTGGGCGATATCTCGACGAAAATTTTAAGAGCTTAATCTTTGTTATCTATCCCATAGAATTTTGGCAAGGGCTTTGATCCGTTTGACCTGGGCGCCCCTGATATAGTAATTTGGGCTCTGATGCTGATGCTGATGCGGAGGGAGGGGTTCGAAGGCTGTTTCCCATTTCAGATACTTGATACCATAGTCATTTGGTAAATTATGATTTCTTATTTTAAAATCAAGGTTTCTTCGAAAAAGAAATCATAGAAATTTTGACGCTTCAGTCAAAGCTTCGACATTTCGAGTTTTGTGGTCACAAAAGATTACACATCATTCGAGGGATTTTTATGATGAAGTGAAAAACAGTAATCAAATTTCAAATTGGTTTAATATAAAGGAAAAAAAAAGATAAAAATTTGGCACTAATATAAATGCCAAAAGATTTTCGATGTAGATATACATAGTATGTATGTATTATACATACATACTATCATACAAATGAGAAACACACATACACTAAGAAAACTAACACATAGAATACCAATGTGAAAACTTATTTAGTGACAACAGCGAATTGAAAAATCAACATGGCCAAAGCAACGAAATTGGTCGGGGACGGATATTCCACCTAAATGTATACTTTAATATTAATACATGAATAAAGAAACGAGGTAAGCAGCGGGTTAAGAAAAAGTCTTTAGTTTAAGATTAATACAAGGATGAAGTTAAAGGTGAATATGTACATAGATGAATTAAAGGATAATGGAAATGATTGAAATAACAGGTAAAATAGTGCATATGTATATTTAATAAACACCAGAATGTAACAAAACATGGGTTGATATTGTGATTGTAAACAATTCGTTGGAAGCTGTATATCATACATATAAGAAATATTTATAACCTGAATCAATCGAAAAATGTTACATCTGCACAATTAGATGTTCGGTAGTTATACACGGTGTTAATTTTTTAGTCTTTCAAAATGGTCGTACATATACCAAACGGAGCTCATTTAAATAATATTGGTATTATTATTTATTTTACATAACTTTGCGCTATGAGATATAAGGATTTATATGGATTGACCTCGAGAAGATTTATCAAATTCAAATATCTCTTGCAAGTAAAGCCATATATTTATTGCATAAGTAATGAAATCCTACGTAAGTCGTCATTATATTTACTATACACAATTTGGACATACCGTTCAGTTTTGGGGAATGTGTAGCTCCAAAACCATAACAATTAAAACACTTAAATTTTACAAATCATTTGCAAAAACACGTAGATACATACAAATGTTGACACCTTGCATGACTTATTAGCAAATAGCTCATGAAATTTCTCGGATTTTGCTGTCTAAATGAAGGAATTTTAAAGTAAAACTTCATATCTGAACAATTAGTTGTTTGCGAGCTACATGTTATAGCAACTCGATCTTTGTAATTTTCGTTGTAAAATTTTGGTTGATAGTACGTGAAAATAGTGCGNGTTTTTGTTCAAGCACTCAGACCTTCTGATCATTTTGGTATACATTTTCTTTTGCATTTCATGTTCGAGAAAGGTATAAAAATAAGCTGAAAGCTGGTTTGTTTTTCATCAACACGTGAAAAATTGATTTATGTAAACGGTTATGGAAGCTTTGAACACGCAAAAATGCGGAAAACATAGTTTGGTATACTTTTGTTTACACCTACAAAGTTTTATGTAATTTACAAACATAAACGAAAGAACCCAGCAAAAAACACGATAACTACAGAAGCAAAAGCGGCAACGAGCTAGGCGATGGGAATCGCATACCCTTTCGCTTCAGTAAGGCATTATTTTAAAATGGGC
>NW_016205449.1:0-2182 GCF_001687245.7 Rhagoletis zephyria
AAAAACAAAAAACATTTCTGTCGCTTTTCTATCTTCTTAACAGATGCTCGGACGATTTTTACTTTTTGAAGTTTTACAACACAGCAAGGCAAATTTTGAAAGTTTAATCAAGTAAATGTATATTTTTGTTTTCTAAATATTTTTCAGTTAACGTGCAAGCCATGATAAAAACATAGTAAGGTAAAACCGTTCTCTCAATTCGTCGGTCATGATTTTTTTTTTTAAGTTTGCCAACATTTTAAAATCATAAAAAATTTAGAGTAAAAAAAGGAATTGTTCAATGTTGTTGTTGTTTGAGATTGAATGAGAATGTGTGTAAAATTTTAAAATTAAATTGCTTGCAAACGTCAATAATTTGAAAATTTCCTCTCAGCGGTTCTACCTTCCTATTTTTTTATGATGGTGCAAGCAATTATCTTCGAATTACTAATAATAAAATTACATCTAAATCTTAAATAGATGCGTTATTCGATTTATTATGTTAATGACTTTTTACCATACATTTTTGGAACTGCTTTTTTCAGTTTGGAATTTCATAAAATATAAGTGCGTTTGAACTAGCAATCTAAGCCGAAAGCAGGATGAAAATGGCGTACGTAACTCTGCGGCTGTGGTTGCAGGCTCAAAGGTATCCCAAATTTCCTATTAAGTTTTATTAAAAATTTAACAAACAGAAGAGTCTTTTTTAACACTTAAATCTTTATTGCCCAAGTTACTATCATTCCTATCGAAATAGATCCTAATTGCTGTATCGCTTTCGTATCGTGACGGCTTGGTGGAACAGTTCTTCCCTAGAGCGGATAAGAATTCGAAAAAATAGCGTTATCATCGGCGATGGTTTTCTCAGAAATGTCGTATCGGATTGGAAAAAGTAGTGCCTAATAATAATTTTTTTTCATAAAACGATGTGGGGAGTAGACATTCGATGAAATCCATCATATAAATCAAAAAGTGAAGTTTTAGTTTTTATTAGTTATGACTTTTTTCATTTCAGCGACGATGTTTGTTACGTCTTTTTGCATTTCAGGTGACGATATGTATGTATGTGTTTATGCACACATGTACCAGTAGATAATTTCAGGAGCTAAAAGCCCTTTTTTGTATGGAGTTGCACAAATTGAATGCCTTCTGCTTTCTCCAGCCTAGAATTCATATAAAGGTGCTTCTTAAATTCATAAAAATCTTACTTCTTTAAAGTATTTATTTAAGGTTCATATCAAATAGGTTTTATTATAAACTAAAATGCATATTTAAATTCGTTTGTAATGTTAAATAATCTAAACTTAAACAATCGCGTAAATTGTAGATGTAAATTTGGTAAATCTTTCTAAGGGCCAAATTCACAGTGCGACAGTTAACTAAAGATTTTTGTACTGAAAACTGTCGATTCTGAGTTAAATACGCACTGTGAATTTGACCCTAGGTTTTTTTTTAAATGTTACCATTTTTGATCTGTGGACCCTTTGTTTTAAGGTTAATTTCTTTTAATACTCTTATTTCAGTATAAATGTCAACCATTTAAAAATATTTCTTTCTTGAAATACTGAAATATATTTATATTTATAACTGAAGAAATATAGTATTTTTGCATACTATTTTTTTTTCCAACAGTATATAGTACGCAGACCCAAAAAATAGTACAATACTATATATTATAGTACGGTTGGCAGCCCTAGGTATATGTACACACGTATGAGTTCTGTTGAAGAGGAAAATCATGTCCCAAAAGGACCACTTGAATTGAGATCGTAAATAACTAATAACAAATGACAAATCCACATAGTTTTGAACTAAAACTCAAAATTTATTAAATAACTGTTTTAATGAATAGCCTAAACTTTTTGGTAAAAAGTAGGTTAATAATTAAAATAGTGATACAAAACTAGAATTATACTGAAAACATGGTAGTAGCACTACACAGATGTATGAATCATGATGGTTCGTGATGTATATGTATGTACATATGCATGGATGTATACATTCTTATATACATACGTCCACGTGCAGAGAATTACTTGTGCATTTTTGGCACTTATGACAACCTTGATCTTACTTCTAATTTGTTGGCAATCAAATGCATATTAATCAGTGATCTCCTCAATACGAGCCGCCTCTTCGAAAACATCCGGAGCAACAAGATCGTCCGATTTCTCAATAAGTTTGTAGCGTTCCGCCGCTATCA
>NW_016205450.1:0-2182 GCF_001687245.7 Rhagoletis zephyria
CACGACCAGAAGTCGCACAACAAGTACGCAAAATCTTGCAGGCCTGTGAAGTTAATCCCATAGACGAGCACCAATTGCAGTATGAAGAGTTCAATCCATTTAACATTTGTGGTATAAGCTATAAGCCGTTATACCGCGGTAAACCAGAGGTGACGTGCCCATTCTGTGGTGCCTCTTTCGATACGCAATACAAGGGACAGCTTTGCACCGTCTGTGAAGTGAGTCAAATTGGCAAGGACAGTATTGGGTTGCGCATATCGAATTTGCAATTTCGCTAAAGAAGTGCATTGAAGCACACCGTTAATTTTAGTTCATAACTTTATACATACATATACCAGAAATTTTTATGAAGATGTGTTTTTGTCGATTACAAACTTTAATGTTATGTTAAACATATTCCATTAAAACTGACATATTTAACCTGTACGAAAATATTAAATAAAGTAAGATATAAAACACTTTTACGCATTAATTTAATCGTTAGTGAACAGGTAGCATTTAAAATTATTCAACCATCTATATGACGACGCCTTCAAGCGTGTCAGGCGTTCCCACGACAGTCGGGTCTACGTAACCGGAACGACCCAGATTTATATTTGGCCAAGGACTGTCACTCCAGCAACACTCCCCAAAAACTCTTTGGGGAATTTGTATGCTGCTACAACAACAACAACGCGTGTCAGGTTAACCGGCCTGGACCGAATGTAATCACTATCAATAAGTTAATATTATTAAATGATGGCAAGGTGGCGAAAGTCATAAAAATAATTTTGGAATAATGAAATCTCCGTATCCACTGAAAAAGAAACCAAGCGGGGAATAAATCAGAGAACTCCTTNTTGTATGCTGCTACAACAACAACAACGCGTGTCAGGTTAACCGGCCTGGACCGAATGTAATCACTATCAATAAGTTAATATTATTAAATGATGGCAAGGTGGCGAAAGTCATAAAAATAATTTTGGAATAATGAAATCTCCGTATCCACTGAAAAAGAAACCAAGCGGGGAATAAATCAGAGAACTCCTTGGTCCGGCGGTTTGAATACAAAAACTATAGCAACAACCAGTGCCGGTCGCAGTGCGACAGGCGCTCAAGCAATTTCCTCGTATATGAAGAAGAAAACTGTCGAAAAAAGAAGCAAAGTTTGTAAGAAAATCACACGCAACTTTCTCAACAAACAAAAACTAAACGATTATAAAATTCTGTATTGCTGACACATAGCAGCCTAACCTATATTTCAAATAAAATAAACTAAAAACTACTCCTGGATAATTTTACTCGTACAAGAAACTTTAATTAAAAAATATAGGTAAAGCAAAAGTGTACGAAATAATACAAAAGTAGGTTTAACTTAATAATAGTAAAAGTTTGAATATCAACTGCCACAACTTATGCTTATATTTTAATCAATAAAATTTAATTAGTACATAATAATTATTGATAATTGATTGAATTGTTGATTGAAGCATTAGATGAATATTCGAGTATTTAGTTTGGTTTATATTTAGTCTTAACCACAACACTCTTACAAGTTTTTTTATAGTGAATGGATCTTTTCGCTCCTCTCTCCAAACTCATTAAGCCTTATTTAACGCCGCCACATACTAGCC
This sequence comes from Rhagoletis zephyria, assembly GCF_001687245.7. Taxonomy (NCBI): domain Eukaryota; kingdom Metazoa; phylum Arthropoda; class Insecta; order Diptera; family Tephritidae; genus Rhagoletis; species Rhagoletis zephyria. The sequence continues at coordinate 1,614 of NW_016205450.1, forward strand.
CCTACACCAATGCCACCTGAGGGCACACCACGACGTACAGCTTCCATATCTACTTCTGGTCGACTATCACGATATGCACGTTTTGAGTCTTCAAATTCTCGCAGCCTTAAATTGTATCTTTCGATCTGCTCCCGCAATATTTGATCTTCGTGCATAGCACGTCGTTCATCGAATTCTAGGCAGCCCGAACCATCTAAACGCTCCAAGTCTAGCCAACCACGAAAACGTACGCACACACCATTCATTATGAAGTACGACTTTATGTACACTTTACCGTGCTCCTTGTCAAAGTCGCACTCTTTATCGTGCAAGTACGGATTCTGTGTTGCATTGAAAACTAGCTGCAGATTGGTGCCCGATGCAACGAACGAGATCTCGGTATGACCCTCGCGACAACCGTTGTGGAAACGCATTTGTCGTTCCTCCAAAGCACGCTCGCGATAGCCAGTATAGCGTATCTCGCTTTCGCGGCTGAGGCGACGAAATAGTTCGTCGCTTTCAAATTTAGCCTTTTGATCGGGCACCACACGCGGCATTTTGAAAATAAAACGTGGCCTGCAAGCATAAAA
>NW_016205451.1:0-2182 GCF_001687245.7 Rhagoletis zephyria
GCTAAAAATATCAAAATATAAAAAAATATTAAAATATTCGCCATAAAAAAGCGTTTGCACTCTTCAACTTTGCATTCTACTTCTAGTCATTCAACTTGCAACCCTGCGTGGCCCCTCCTGCGAACACCTTTTTAGGGAAATCAGCGGTTTTGGGATGAAATGCACTACTGGAAATCAACATCTGTTTTCTATTACGAGCGCTGTGGCAACTACCTAGATGGCTCGCTTTCCAGACGTTCCATCTGCCATTTTCAAAACTCGTTCATTTCGCTGTCGGTTTTCAAAGAGTGAACTTGTTCGTTTCGCAAAACATGGAAAAGTTACATTTAATTATGAAAGTATTTTATAAAATACTACTAAAATATCAATTCTGCATGTATTCTGCAACTTACGCAGTTGCAAAGAAATAAAAGGCCGCAATGATGGGCTGGAAAAGTGGGGATAAAATTACCTATGTAAGTATCTTTATTCCTGCGAGAATCTGCTTGATATACCTTTTTGATGATTGTTCTCGTTCTGAAAAAATGTGTTGCATTTAATTCTCGTAATTAATTTGTATGCATTTTAATTTTTGCGGATAGATAAGAACGGCCAACTGAAGAACTACGTTTTATTAAATGTATTTTTCATTGTAAGTTGATTGTAATTAAGCGTTCTTATTTCAGGCAATTCTGAAAAACTGCTTATGTCGATGCATGTGCTATGTGCTCTAATCCCCTGGTAAAAGGTAAGCTATACAATTTTTTAAGAAAATATATGCATATTTTTGTTTTGAGTGATGATAAGTTTAATCATAAGTAAAAATAATTGCTGATTTACAACTTAAAATTAAACCAAAAGGATTCTGATAAAATTATTCTACCATTTGATGGTAGTACTCGTTTGAATATGTTTTAACCAGGTATATTTGTCTGTATTTTTTACAGCCCTTACCCAGCTGCTTGTAAGATGCTTGTAAACCAGATGGCGAATGGCGAAATGGTGGTCACAAAGGTTTGTAAAAAATCAGATTTAATTAACATCCCTAGATATTCACTTTGATGATAACAATAAGCTGACATAAAATCATGCTGATCACACTAACTATAAACCAAAAGGATACTGATAAAGCTAAAACAATGCATTTTCTATGTTTGCAGTTCTGCATGTTAATGGATATTAATTTATTTTGCAGGACAAAGAATTATTCGGTTTTTGCACAGATTTCACTGGCAGGTGTCTATATTAAAAGGGAGAAACATGTTGGGTGTGTGGATTTCTGAAAAGGTTAGTATGTGTACATTACGCATCTGAAATAAAATTTTATTTTATATGATGACTCACATAATAGTATAGTTCATTTGAAAAATACATGTAACAATTTTACTTAACTGATAAATATAGTTACATTACAATTCTGCGATAAATTTCATCTTAAGTTTTATCATAAGGTTCTTTGATACCATTTTAGAATGTTTGCCTAATTGAACACTGAGAAGCTATGTATAACGGATGGCTGGCGTAAATTGATAGGCATGCGAAGGTAGGCCTTTGTTTTTATTCATATATGTATTTGTCTTTACGTTGATGATTTATCCTTACTCAGGATCCCTCTACTGAGTCGAACCCAAATTAAACAATCATGCTGTCTACTTTTAACTGATCATCTAATTTGCTATACTTGAAGCTCCTTCCTCCCTTATTTGTACTAAATGAAAGTTTGTTTTTCATTGCAGACAACAATCGTTCGGAGCTCGAATTTATGCTTGACCAATGAAGGTAAGCATTGTAACGAAAAAATAAAGAATTGATTGAAATGATGATTTATCCTCACTCAGGATCCCTCTACTGAGTCGAACCCAATTTAAAAACCGTGCTGCTATATCTCAACTGATTCATTATATAAAATATTTTATTTGAAATGAATGTTTCCAGTACCCTAACCACGTTATCTCTTTTGCAGGTAGGTGGAGATTACATGGGATACGAACAGCCTTGTCTAAACCATCATAAGCAGTCTAACGACAGTAAGGTCTACGTGACCTGAATGACTCACGTCTCATATATGGCCGGGAATTTTTAATCTAGCTGCATTTCCCAAAAACTTGGGTAAATTTTGTGGACTACTAAATTTGCATCATACCGTTTTAATTAAAAAATTAAAATGAAATGATTTGAAATATGTATTAAATAAAAATCAAAG
>NW_016205453.1:0-2182 GCF_001687245.7 Rhagoletis zephyria
CCAGAAGAGAGACAACGCAAGCACGCAACACGTTGATGGTGAAGGCGTCAGTTACGCGCAGCCGTGCCCGCCGTATATTGCTGCTTCATCGAGTTGGCTTATTAACGCCGTTACAGTCACATTCATAGTGTGAAATCCACCGGTAGCTGCCGCCAGCGCTGTTCAAAATGTTGCTGCTGACATAATCGCCTTTGTCGGGCAGTAACGGACTGGCAGCACGGCAGCGCCGCGGTGGTGGGGTCTTACGAAGTAGACTCGTTGGCTGGCATGCGCTTGACTGCGTCACATGTAGTGCGACCATGTGGCTGGCTTGAAACTTGGTCTCTTCCACTCTGGTTCGACCAGTTCTCTTGCTCAACTCAGTTGCCAATTGTTGCTGCGTTGCTCTGCTCGTTGTTGCATTTGTACGCAATGTTGGTAGATAGTTGGTTTTGTTTTTCGAAATCCTCCATGCCGCTATTTCGTCGACTTTGATTGCGGTTTATCTTGCAAGTTACTAAGTATGTCATCTAAAAAACGGGGTATAAAACGAGGCGTTATTTTCATTTTTTTTTCTTTTGGTACCTATGTGCAGGCCAATCCTCGCATCAGAACTCTTGTGAACAGGCGGGTCCTTTATATATTTATTTTTATCCGACTTCCAAAAATTTTTATTAATTTTTTTTTCTTTTTTTATGTATGTTACCGCATAACTTTGGACCACGTGAACCGATCGGAAAGGTAGTGTCTCAGAGGTGGTTCCGTACTAATCTGGTTAAGATCCGATCAGTGGATTATGAGATATATACATATATATATATTTTATATTAGAGTAGAAGTCGTTTTTTTTGTTAAAAATTACTTGTTATTTTATTTATTTTTAGGCTTCAACGCAACAGCCGTTGGCTATATTTCAGCGCTGACACATTTAGAATTACATAATAAGCAATTTAAATCTAGTGAAAATATTTGCATCTTATATCTACTTTTATCTTAGATAGGAAAACGAGAGATAGAAAGAATAGAGTAATAGGGAAAAACGGCAGCAGGAACGATTAGTTATACATATCTATATTTCATTAGGCATAAAATTTGTAGAGATCGCTTTTAAAACGCACAGTGCTTTTGATAAGTCTCCTTTCGCTTTTTCCTTAATCATCTTGTTCTCGTGTAATAAATTCACCCTTTTCTTTATAATCTTCCAAAAATATGTCTGCCCAGTCACATAATCTTTCCAGTCAATAGTAACGCATTTAATTTCATTACTAGGATTACTACCTAGATTTTTTCCCCAGTAGCCTTTCGAATAATGTCTGAGGACGTTAGATGGGTTAGTTTGAGTGAGCATGCGAAGATGTGGTAGATTGGGCAAGACGGGGTTAAATCTGTATGTGCAGGAATGTATCGATGTTCCGGGGCTCGCGCTCTTCGTTTTCAGTGGGTGGTTGGTATCCGATAACCGCATTTACATACGTGGCGAGAGTTGAAGAAAATGTTGTTTGACTTTCGATGATCGCCTTTTATGGCCTGTCGTGTAGTCCGTCTGAGTAAGGGTAAGGCGTATGTAGGGTCGACCCTTATCTTTGAGATTCAGACGTGCGTGGAAGAGGCTCGACTCTATGAATGTTATGCTCCTTGACGGAGAGAATTGCGGCTTCGCTAATGTAAACGGTGCTCAGACGACATCAGAAGGCATCCACTGGCAGTCCTAAGTGCAACATTTTGACACGTCACCCACTGCGACCCCGACGATCACACAGTTCCATCATAATTTGGTACCTGGTCGCCTTATATGTTGCCAACAACGTTTAGGTTCTGTCGGCGACTCACTTCTTTGTTGACAATTGCAGTTGTGTGGGCGGTGTTATTTATAAAGGGTTTTATTGTGTGATCGGGCCGGTCCGTATGCCTAAGTTCTGACCGACTTTCTTCATCCAGGTGGACAGTCGGTTCTGCGCAAGGGATCGATTTGACTGAGGTAGCGCTAGGTAAAAAATAGCGTTTTGGAGAGGGGAACTCTTATGTTCCACGAACTTTTTAATCATCTAAAGAGTTTATCAAAACTCAAATAATCAACTAGTAAGCTTTGTAGAAAGTCACAAATTATTAGCACTTTTTGTAACGATAACAATGATACTGTGTACATATCTGGCTTCAGTAAGTAATCTAACCATTCAAATTGCAATGACTTTCCAAACGCCTT
>NW_016205454.1:0-2182 GCF_001687245.7 Rhagoletis zephyria
GATACATCGCACGTTTAATAATATATACAGAATTATTTCAAAATTTCAATTTTGTGGGAAAGCGCATGATGAAATCTCCAAAAACGTAAATTTTGAGTTATATCGCTATATTATTAAACGTGCGACAACAACAGCTTTGCCCATAGAACTTTGTTACCGCCTAAAATCATGCAATGGCATGTAGCCCCTTATGTTCCGCTAGTGCAGTTGTTGTTCTAAGTGGGGAATGTTGGCCGCAGCGAACATTAGACTCCACTGTTGTGGTGAATTTGAAAGTTTGCTGCATTTAGCAGGGACGGAAGATTATCGCTAATTGATAATTTTTATCATTATATAAGTAATTCAATTTTAATTTATGTCACGCAGAATTGCAATCCTACGACCGATTTGAATACCTTCTGATCGAAAAAATGAAATTTAGATCATGGAAAAGGGCTGCCATCTGTTTAAAAAATCAAATTCAACTTGAATTAAGGGAGTTATTTAATTGAAATTTGTATTACAACATGGATGCCAGACGAAAGAGGCTTAAAAAGATTTTAGTTTGAAAATATTTTGAAGAGGGTTGCCACTTGTATAAAAAGTCAAATTTCAATTTATTTTTCGCACGCTATATGAAAAGTAAAATATTGGTGTCAAACGAAAGTTTGTTAAGAAAGAAAACCTTTGGTTTGAACATTTCAAATATTATTGAGGTGTTTAACAAGGTTGCCGCCTGTTTAAAAATTCAATTAAAGCAATTTAAATGACTTATTAAAACATGAGTATCAGCCGAAATGGTTTTGAAAATTCTTTATTTCTAAACTACATATAGGAGGGTTGCTATCTGCCTTTTTGAAAAATGAAATTGTACTTGAATTGATAGAATTCGATATTTCGAATATGTATCACAATATGGGTGTCAGACGAAAGAGGTTTGATATGTATTTGAAGAGGGTTTCCACCTGTTCGAAAAGTTGAATTAAATTATATTATACACAAGTTGAAGTGTCAACCGCATTATGTTTACACATCTTTAGTTTGAGCATGTGCAATTGTCCGAGGTGGTTGAAGAGCTGCTGCTGTCAGCTGCTTTAAAACTAAATTCATATAAATTTATTTAATAAGTTAAATGAATTATTGCAATATAGGTATCAGTCGAAAGGCTTTATTTCTAACTTAAATACATTAAGGAGGGTTGCCATCTGTTGGAATTAGAATTATATATAGTTATCACAAAATGTGTGTTAGAAGAAAGAGGTTTAAGAAGGTTGCCACCTTTAAAAAATTAAATTACAAATATTTAAAAATTTTAATGAATTATTACTATATGGATATCAATCGCAATGATTTTGAAAAGGCTTCACAAAGGCTAAACTATATGTATGAGGGTTGCCACCTGGTTTAAAACCCAAGTTTGGCTGAATTCAGGGAATAAGTTAATTCAAAATGTATCACCAGAAATAGGTTTGAGAAAGTTTTAGTTTGAAAATATTTTGAAAGGGGTTAAAAAAATTTGAAAATCTCTTACATGATTGAGTTTAAAGCTGCCTTTACACGGGTCGATTTTCTAGTACATTTTTGACGTTCAACCAAAATCGACCCCTGTAAATAGCGATTCAACCGTAAATTGTAAATGATTTGTCCAGTAGATTTTCCTTTCGATAGAAATGGACCCATGTAAAGCCGACTTAAGTATATTGAGTTCATGCACTTGCATACATGGAAGTGATTGGTGTCGTTTGAGATATGAGGAGTAGATACGCCAACTGAAGAAGATTCCAACACTCTCACATTCGCACTCACTTATAGGAAGTTTTGACATCTGTGTACCGCGGAAATTTAAAGTAGTTGTTCTAGCAATACCACATATGGTTTCGCCTTGTTATCTACAAACATTCGGACTCATTTTAGAGTCAAAAAAGTCCCAGAATTCTGAGTTGTAACCCTGATTATGAGTTCAAGAAAAAATTCGAAGGGCACGCCAATATGAGTTTAAGTTCGGAGTCTTATTACGAGTCTGAAATATGACGCTTTCTGAATCTTAAAAACAAATATTCTTTATAATTCTGATTATTGATAAACTTTAACGTCTGCGTTAACTTTGTTACTTTTGTTCAACTCAGAATTTATGACAGCAAAGAACTCCGAAAACGGTCAGTGTGGTTGACTGGCTTCAGAATCATGTTTATGATGAAAGAAA
>NW_016205455.1:0-2182 GCF_001687245.7 Rhagoletis zephyria
CTGCACGTTACAGATGATTTTGCAAGCGGAAAGTTTTATTACCAAAAAATGTTACCACTTCTTGTCATCGCTATTCTAGGTATATTGATGTGAAGCAGTGAAAATACTCAGCAATTCAGCTACGAAGATTTGTAGAAATTCTGGTATTACATATTTCACGGGGCAATTTTTTGTTACCAGCTTATGAGATGATAACAAAATTTAGAAAATTATATAAAAAAATTTTGATTTCAAAATAAAAAAATAGGGGTATATTTTTCTCGGTATAGAACAATTTTAGGGGGTGAGAGCATAGAAATTCTGACTTTACTTTTTCGTATGCATTTTTGGACCACCATTATAACACTATTAATATGTACATACATACACATTTCGGCAATATCTGGGGTTTTGGACCGAGGCAACGAGCTCCGGTCCATACCAAAGCAACAGTAGAGATGGGTGAAGGCAGCCTTGATTATGTTCTGCTGCAGAACCCCGGAACCCAATATCGGTGGCGCTGCACATGGCCGCCGTTGCAAAGACAGGCTTCGCCTTTTCTGTGGCTAGGTTGGAGGTTGTGAACTGTAAGGACATTCCAGTCAGACCCAGAACAATGGCTTGGGTTCCCTCGACAACTTCTGCACCGGAGAGCATTCTAAATATGCTTAAAGTGATGAATCCAGCTCTTCTGACGAGTGATTGGAGGGGTGAAGGATGCTGGTGGCCCTTCAAGACAAGTGGTTTTATCCCTAAATAAAGATGTGACTTCAGCTCCTGGAGAGGACGTCAAGTGTTTTATGGCCCCGATGAGGCCATACTTAGAGTGTATCGTAGGGACGCTCGTCGCGCTGAGAGCAACGACTCATCACAATCGAACTATGCATCGACAATGCATAGGGTGTTTGCGGAGGAGGAACTGGTTTACAGAGACGGGGAGTGCAGATCAACCTCCACAGGTCTTTTAGTTATTTTAGCTGAACTGTATCCCTCTATACTAGTAAAAGGGCCATAGGCAAGAGATGGGGCCTCAGTCCCCGGATTTGTCGATGGATATTTATAGCAGTCGTTAGACCAATCCTCTAGTATGGAGTGGTATGGTATGTAGTAGTATGATGTATGGTATGTAGTGGTAGCATGGTGTACTATGGAGTAGTATGGTGGCCGTATTAGATAAAGGTCCAGTATAAGCGGAACGCTCAGATCCACGGCAAACGATGGGCTGAATGCTTTTCTTAGCTCGCTGCTCTTTGCTTAAGAGAGGCATCACCCTACCAACCTGAAGCCCAGGGACACTCTTGTATATTAAATAAATGTTGCTTCAATCCGAACAGCACAGACCGCTGCGCTTCAATATCGGTTCCGGAAAGCAACTTTAGCACAAGAATCCCAAGCAGGGAGGAATGGAAGAAGATTTCAACACTCCACCTGATGGTATTGACATCTACACAGCTGGCTCGAAACTCGACGGTAAGGTAGGAGGGGGCATTTTCACACGAAACCCTCCTGAAGTTTCAGCTATCATGGAGGCTGCTGAGAATCTTGGCACCGAAATTATGGGAAGGGACATCTTCATTTTTAGTGATAGCCAGGCTGCAATCAAACCTCTGAGCTCTTTCGCGTTTTATTGAAAGATTGAGCTGGACTGCCATCTATCTCTATAGCAGATGGCCAAGCAGAAGAGACCTCACCTCACTTGGGTCTCTCGTCAAAGGGGCATAGAGGGAAACTGCATGGCAGATGAACTTGCAAGGCAAGGCACAACCAAGCAGATTCTTCTTAGTAAATAACACATTCGTATGTTTGAAAACCAATTTCAGCAGCCGGATTCCAACATTCGCTATCGCTAATTTTGATCGCCAAAAATCTGCAAAAGAATAGCAAGTGCGCCTAAAAACATGCAACAGCTATTTGCTTGTGTCCTTAATGCTGCCCGTTGAGAAATTAACCATTTTCCGTAGTATGTTTACGTGCACATTTTTTAGCGTGCCTACAGCATTACGCTTTCTTTCCAAAATATATATTTTGCTCCCAGTACATAGATGAGTCTTCGCGTGTTGGGTATTAAAAATTTTATTTACCGCCAAGACATTTCCGTACTGCGTTGCTACCTCTCCGTGTGGCAAACAATAATGAGTTACTTTAGCGGATAATAGTGTTTATTCGCAAGCAAATTTTGTACCACTTGTAAACTAAGAACTGT
>NW_016205456.1:0-2182 GCF_001687245.7 Rhagoletis zephyria
AAATGCTTTGCGGACAAGAAATCAAGCTTTGATCCTACGGAGTATTATGACGTGAGTATTACTATCACTGGAATTTAATATTGTTAATAAAGCGTAGTAGATGAATGTACATATGTACATATGTGTGAAATACATAACTACAAATATGTAAGGAAAGAGACTAGAAGAAAGCATTCACAAATTCATATATCAAAAATCCGGTCTGGCATAATTTTTTTAATCAAGATAAGTCAACTGTTAAATTAAAAATTTTAATATTCACTACTTTGTAGTTAATACAAACGGATAACATGTGTGCAGTTGAAAAAGGTTAAATTTGTAAAGGTGCCTGTGTATATAAATACATAGTAGTACATTTATACGTACATATGTATATGCGGCGATTTCCTGTCCGAAACTTTCACTGCGGAAGTTGTTATAAAAATTTGAATGAAATTGTAAATTAGACCCGAATATGATATTGTAAAAAATGTGCTAATAATTATAAATTCTACATTGGGTTAGGAACTGGACCTTTGAAGATTTTGGTGTTGACCCTAACGTGGCTGCACCGATTGAGACTTCACTTGTGGCAACGCTACACTAAATCGACAGGCCTTCAGAGGCACTTCTCGCCCATGTCACTGCTTATGCTGAGGACCTGACAATTGCCGTTAAAGGCAAATACTCAAATACCCTAATATGAGCACACATACAAACTGGCCAGAGAGTAGGGGACTAGGAATAAACCCCGATAAAACTAAAGTAATTTAACGCTAATTTTCAAAGGTGTGGAGATTCCTGGGAAGGAAAATGGTAAATAATCAGGACTTATATTAGATAGGAAGCCTACTAAATAGGAAAGAACTAAAAAGGCCAAAGAACGCGTTAATGCCTGGCCATATCAGCACCGTACGTCTTAAAGATCAGCCTTATATGGTTCCTCGGATATAGAGATATTGAAGGAGATTGCAGAGCCTTTGAGCTAGCGATGAAAAGTGCCAATCTTCCAATGTGTTAAAACAGAGGTAAGATTGGGATACTCATGGAAACCTGCCAATAAAATAATAGAAATAACATTATTCTAGAGGTCAATAAGCTTATACAAAATATAGTCTAATATAACCGCAAATTGATAAGAAAATAAAACGGAAGAACTGATCAGTCTCTCAAGTGTAACCGGTCACTGATTACTTGGTAGGCACGCTTCGAGGCTAGGAATATTTTCCCATAGATATTGCAGAGATAAGGACGAAGAAAAAATAGTTGGCCGCTTTGGCCAGGAGCAGAGCAGGCTTTTTAGGTAGGCACTTTTAAACTCTCTTACGGGACTATCTACTGTAGGAATAAAACTGATCCTACGCTTCATAAGTGCTTCTACAGAATAGTCACTGAGGTTCCCCTGTTTCACAGTGCATCACAATGGACCTGCAAAGTCTAAGTAAGTTGGCCATTGGGCCGACTGCCACATTAACCTTACTTAACCTAGGATCTGGACCTTTATCAAAGACAGTGAGAATAGGCTTCATTATTTCCTTAGGGAATGTGATTCTGGCTTCCACGACAAAATGTTTACAACCTTCACAAGTCCGTGGACTAGGTGGTGGAAAGTAGGTGCAGCGGCAGTATTTTACATATCTGTAGTGACAGCCAATCAGCATTGAAGATATAAATATGCCTGCTCTCCAAATACTTCCAAACTATATCGACACTGCAAGCCTTTTCTAAATCAGTTTGGAAAACATAACGAAATTCTTTTACTCTGGGTATCAGGTTACTAGAGAATATCAGAGAGCTCATACCAGATATGTATTCCTTGGTCCGCTATCAGCACCGACGACCGGAACCACCGTTAGTAATTAGGTGAATCTTTCTCTCAGCTATCACTGGGAGACTTCGGAGGCCATGCTGACTTCAATATCAGATGATCTAGCTATGGGTTCGCTTTCATTGAGCAGACGAGGCTGCAGTAAACTTGTGTAACTGTTAGCGAGCTTCCTGCTCCGAAGAAGATAATACGGTGAAACAGTGTAAATGTTTCCAGAAACTTTCAGTTGAAAGCAACAATCGCTTCCAATAAAGTTTGGGGGCAGCCAACTTTTTATTAAACTAATCGCCTCTAAATTCCTGTAAAATCGTCTCATATAGACACCGTATAAGTCCGACAAACAAGATAAATATCTATTTATAAAGTATTTTTTTT
>NW_016205457.1:0-2182 GCF_001687245.7 Rhagoletis zephyria
GCACAATAGTTTTGCGCAGAACTCCAAGAAATTCATGATTTCCAGTAGCAGTTCGAGAAGAGAGAGGTATGCGACAGTATACAACTCCCTAAATAAGTTATATGTATATGTAGGTCATATCGCACATTTGTTGCAAGAGTGTCGTAATCCAAAAAATCAAAAACTCGAGAACATCTTTAAAGTTTTGAATTTACATATGCCCACACAGTAAAAGTAAATACATATTTTGGTCTAGGGAGCTACGTGTAATCGGTACAGCTATGAAATTACACAACATAGAAGAAGATATAGCGGTAATTTCTGCATACTTAACTGAATTTTTGAATTATGATACTCTTGCAGCAAATGTGCGATGTCTTATGAGAGCTTGATTACTTTTTTACTTAACGATAGAGTTTTCAAATATCTATATGGGATCTACCATCTATCACGGAAGAGTTAAAATCGAACGTACGTACATACGCACATCGCGTATGGGTAAATTATTAACCGATTAATTGGTTAATTGTTTAATCGAAAGCATTCGATTAATAATTGCAATTAATCGTAAGAAATTAAGCGATTAATCGGTCATTTCAATTAAAATCGAAAATAAATAATAATAATAATACCATTTATAAGTTATAAAAACTAACTTACAACCCTGTGTCAAAATTATAGCGCACGACAAGATTTCTTTTGTTATTAAATTTCAGTTTTTTTTTTTAATAATGGCTTATTCTTTAGCATAAAAATTTATAAATATAAATATATCAAATTTTGTGCACTATTTAAAAAAAATCCACAAAAAATTCCAGCTTTTTAATTAGATTTCTTAAAAAGAGTTTTGGAATGCAGTTTTGTAGCCCGTTAAATTTTTTTATGAAAAATTCCAAGACTGAAGTATCTGGCACTTACCGTTTATTTTTCTGTTTAGTAATGGTGTTGCTTAGTTTCTTCCATAGAAAAAAAATGCGCAACACCGAATTTGGAAAATAAAATGAAAATATATGCATACCTGGATTGTGATTTTTTAGCAGCTACTTAGGTTAAGCTTGTGTTGCGGTTTTTATCGTTTAAAAAATTTGCAGAATATATGAGTGTAAAAAACATCCCAACTTATTTTGATTCATACATTATTGTATGAGTAAATTAGTAAATTTTTGATGGTTTCTTATCGATTATTTTGAAAAAATAATCGGTTAATCGCACGATTAATCGAAAGGAAAATTTTGATACAATTAAATCGTTAACCGAATGAAAATAACCGATTAATCGTGCCATCACTATGTATGGGTTATCCAGACGAGATGGGAATGTTAGTCATACGCAGGGTTGAAAAAACATGTTGTGTGACAAAAACATCGCGTTTTATTTAAAAAAAGAAAAAAAAAAATTTTAAACAAATCTCTCGTACATGTTTTAATTTACATATTTTAAACATTGTTTTAAACACTTTTAATAATTCAATACTTTCGAAATTAGGGGTAGGTAGAAATCAAATTCATCGAAGAACTCACAAAATATCTATTAGAAATTAACAATAATGTTAACCATTAAAATGGACGTTATATAAATAAAAAAGTAGTTTTGTGTATTATCGAGATTGTGCTAGTACTCACAGTACCATAGTGAAGTATACCTTAAGAGCATTTTCACATTACTCGGAATGACGTCGGATCGACATTTTTTTCCGCTCACGCGTTGCGTTGCACACTTGTCGGAATACTTTCGGCATGTAATTTGTAGAAAAAAACCGAAAATGCACGATATATATTGTGTTTCAGATCAACTTTGTTTAAATATGCCAAACAATTGGCAGCAATGCTGCATGTTCCTTGAAATTGTTGTTGCATTTGCTTGTTTGTTTACATTTTGTGCTGAACAGCTGATTGTTTTTTGGTAGGATCTGGCGAGATTGATTAAATAACCTACTAATAAATCTTGGTTGTTTGGTACAAAAACAGGGTGCATATCTCATATTTAAATAGCCAATACTGGCCATTTAAGTGCAGATTAAATGTATGATCTGAAAATAAATAGTGGAAGTTAATCAACAATCTCTACTTAAGTAGGCCGTCTGAAATGGGCCTAACTTACTAAGTGGGAAAAAACTATATTTACGAGATAATATCTATTTAAAATAAATATATGTACATATAACATGAAGGCTGTTTATTTGAAGCAAGGTAAAAGAAACAAT
>NW_016205458.1:0-2182 GCF_001687245.7 Rhagoletis zephyria
CATGCTATCTTGCTAAGTAAACTGCAGTGTATGGGCTTTCATTCTGTTTCCTATCATGGTTGAAATCTTACCTTACAGATAGAACTCTTTTTGTAGAAATTGAAAATTATAAATCCAAGTCCTTTGTTGCTTCGTCAGGTGTTCCTCAGGGTAGCATCCTAGGCCCTCTTTTATTTATTCTGTTTATTAATGATATTGGTACTTGCTTCAAACATTGCAGATATCTTCTTTACGCCGATGATCTCAAATTGTTTCGTAAAATAACTTGTCCGTCCGATGTCCTCTATCTGCAGCATGATTTGGATAATTTAGTCAGTTGGAGTATAATTAATAAGCTATCGCTCAATATAAAAAAATGCTTCCATATGTCAATTTCTAGATCCCCTTGTAAATTTGCTTCGTGTTACTCATTTTTAAATCAGAAGCTCATTTTGGTCAATGATTTTGTTGATCTGGGTGTAGTCTTTGATTCGGGTTTTACTTTTGTAAACCATGTATGCTATTTGCTTCCAAAGGCGTATAGTAACTTAGCTTTTTTACGTCGATATGCGAGGGACTTTAAGGACCCTTACACTAGGAAAATTCTCTTTAACTCGTTAGTACGTTCAAAATTAGAGTATGCGTCAGTCATTTGGAGTCCTATTTATAGCTGTCATTCTATGAGAATCGAACGGGTTCAAAGAAAGTTCCTTCGATTTGCTCTTCAACCACTTAATTTTTCCGACCCTCTTCCGCCCTATGCGGCCCGCTGTCAGCTAATAAATTTGCAGTCATTAAAAAAAAGAAGAATTATTCAGCTCCTGATGTTTCTCTTTGATTTGGTCTGTGGGAAGATCAATTGCCCTGAACTACTAGAGCTAATAAATTTCAATGTTCCTCACAGAACCTTACGATCTCAACCTCCCTTTTATCTTAGTGTAGTTAAGGCAAATTTCTATTCGTTAGTGCCTATATTTAGAGCTCTCTCGGAATTTAATAACATCTCTAAGAAGATCGATATCGAATTTTCATCATCAAGATCCTTATTTAAGTCCACGCTTGAATCGTTTTACTCTTAGGTTTAGTTCATGCACTGCTATGTTAACACTATAATCGTATAATACTTATTTTTGTAATCTGTGTAATCTAGCCTGTAAGATTTTTAATCATAGACTGAATAAAGATGAATTGAATTGAATTGAACTTGAATTTAAAGTATGCGTATTTCGACTTAAAGACTTTAAAGAAACCTAAGTCATAACTTACCACCAAAATTGACCCTTCCCCGTTGCCGAGGGAATTTATTTTTCTATGACATATGAGCACACTTCTCACAGACTCGTATACAGCACTTAACTCTGAGAATACGGGTACGCTCGAGAACCTCGTTTAGTATAGCGAATAGATTCCGAACTAAACTGTGGTTCTCGCTGACCTAATTCAAGATGAGCTAGGCACTTTTCGCCTGCTAGTATTATCGCTTTCACTTCCGTGGCGTGGCATGGGAATGCGCTTAATCTAATGTTTCTGACTAACGTCGTCCTCCCCCCAAATCCACTTGGAGTTTGGTTGATCTTTAGACTGTTTAGTGGGTATCCAGTGGAAAAAGTCGAGGTTATATTGCTGTCCTTTGTACATATATCGAACGACAGGGCCCTGGCAAGGTACTTGTGCGAAGAAACCAGTGGAACACGGACGGATCTCACTCAGCTTTTGGATCATTCAGCCTCTTTTTACTTACTGCACAGGAGAATTCTGGCATGCATACTGCCGAGTTAATGTGGATTTGGAAAGCTTGCTCTAAGTGTATTGTCTTGCGCTGTTCTCTTCAATTTGCGGCAGACCTTCATTTTTCATATTCATATCCTCCGACTTTCTCACGGATTTAGAGTCGAATAAAAAAAAAAAAAATCTGAGCGTTTGTGCTAACCAATTTTGCTGCTGTTTTCTTAATTTTTCTGCTTCTCTTCCGGACAGCTTCTTCCGGGAGCAGAAATAGATGACATATCCTTACCTTTGCTCTGCTGGTTTGCCCCAGATGTAACTATTTTCCCAAGCAATCGACATGAAAATTTTCAGCTTGCTGGCTACCAGTGCAGGATGATCATAGTTTGTCTTAAACACTTCAATGAGGGAGCTGCATTTACTGCTTAATGTCAAGCTTAAGGAGGAGTTTTATTCAATTACGCAGGACGCAAAACAT
>NW_016205459.1:0-2182 GCF_001687245.7 Rhagoletis zephyria
CTAATAAGTATAAGCGCTTTTTTGGCCAGTTGACAGGTCGTATGATTGTCAATTATCTCGCAGGAAACATTGACATTCGCAACAAGGCGAAGTTTTAAGTTCCAGTGGGCATGTGATTTGTTTATTTTTCAACAGCCAGTGGCGATGAGTTGTAAACGTAACGATTACTGCCGGTGCTCGTTATGTCTCTTTCGGTTAATCGCATCAACGATGCAAATGAGAGCCGTTCATCAGAGTTCGTTGTTAATTATTTAACTTGGACACAAGCGACAGTACAGAACTAAAGTAGTTAAACTTTACGTATACGCGGCGTATTCGTATACATATGTATGTACTGTGTGAACATACTACATATGTATGTGCATACATACATACGCAGCAGCAATTGGGTCAACTGTTTACTTTTCCGCGCGTGTATATATGTACGCGCGTATATATTTCACTGCATTTAGCAGTGGTCGATGTTTTTGTTGCTGGTGTGGTTATAGGCTTAGTTAATTTACGTTTGCGTGCCAGCATGCAATTGCCATCATGGCGGCAAAATCGTATTGAATTTGTTATGCTTGGCAAGCAACAAGATTGACTGAAGCTTGATATATGTATGCACTAGGGGTGCACACTAGGGGAGAGATCCTTCATTTTGGTGGAAATTTTCTGTTATCAAAATGTCTTATATCAGTTTTCAGCTCTCAAGAAAAATATGCTCGTATATTTATTTCCTTAAGAAAAATATGCAGCAAAAGCAGAGTACTTTTTTCAAGCAACAGAAGTAATGAAAACTACTTTTTTCTTCATCTGTAATGCCGAGTTTCCATTAGGCATTGAAAAAAAAATATGTATGCTATTTAAAAATATGCCATGTGGAAATGAACTAAGTGACAATTTTTTTAATATAATAACACTATTATTTTTTAATGCCAGACTTTGTCATTTGTCATTTTTGCCATTTAATGCCTAGTGGAAATCCAGCATTAAAACAACTTAAAAATATAAGAGAGAGAATGCCGAAAATTGTACAATAATGTGGTGCTTGGAAGAAGGTCACACTACAAGTGAATATAAAGAGAGGACTTGGGGTACCGGTCGTTACAGTGATCCCTTTAGCCAACTCAATGTCAAAAAACGCCTATCTAGAAACTTTATTTTCTCGAATTATGGCCACACTTTTGGGATTCGGCCGCACTGTGCGCTGGGCTAACACTAGTTTCAGTAAATATTTTATCCAAATTGTTGAAGATTAGTATGTGTTAAAAAATATTTTATTATGAAATTTTTGGAAAATGGGCGTGACCCCGCCCACTTATGATGAAATGCTGCATCTCACTAGCCGCTTCACCAATCGTTACCAAACTCGGAACGAGCTATTCCTCGATTCTAAGAATCTTTAACGAACTCAGCTTGGCGGTTTGTTCTTTTTTAAGAAATTTTTACCAGTCCAGCTGTTTCAATTAGCTGCTTATAATCCTTTTGTGTGCAGTGGTAGCATTTCCAGTACACAGAGAAATTTTCGTTTTCAAATTTGTATGGAACGTTTTACTTTTAAAAACGTTTTAACCCAGGTTTTGCACCTACAATATTTATTTAAAATTTGAGAACGAAAATTTCCAACTCAATTTCCAAAATCCACGTTTTTGTTTTTGAAACGAACATTTTCAAATCGTTTTTAAAAACGATTGTTTGATAATTGAATATGCGCATGTTGAAATTAAATCCAAAAATTTTTTTTCTTAATTTTAAAATATGCGTTTTCAAATATGATATTCAAATTTATTTTAATTAAATCACAACAAGTCGTTTGGTACACACATTGTCAAAAATATATTGATATACATATACTTATTAACTTAATTATTATTGTGCCTGAGAAAACATCCATATCTACAATATTAATTAGTAGATTGTGGTAACTAAACTAAGATAAGAAATGTTTATTTCAATATTATAAATATTTCTGGAAAACCCGGATCAATGGTAGCCACTTCTTTGGTTGTTGGATCATTTCTACCATTAACCATTTCCAGTGAAAATTTCTCTTTAAAAAGTTTGTCAGTTCATCAGATTTGGCCAGCGAAAATTTGACGTTGAAATCTTCTGTGAGACTTACAGGTCGATCATAACAGTATACTTATCTTTATCTTCTTCATCATCTTCATCTTCATCTTCATCTTCATCTTCATCTTCA
>NW_016205462.1:0-2181 GCF_001687245.7 Rhagoletis zephyria
GAATTTGAATCATAAGTGAAAAATCAGTTTAAATTGTGTTAATTTGCAATTTGTGAGTGATTTTTGAGTTGAAGACTGCGTAAAATCTAATAAAAAGAAGTGCTGTGTGTTAAATTGCGACAGCTATCAAGATGCAAGATGCGTAGATGCAAGTGTAGCGCTTGGACGAATCGCTGCATTTTGTGTACATAGGGCACGGCAAAGCCGTTCCCGAAATGTTTCTTTATTATTACAATAACAGCATTTCCTCACAATGATTTTGCTTCTGCTCCATGCAGCCTCCATTAGCAAGTTAACTAATCAACTAATCAAAGCAATGGAGTGCACAAAAACGTGTGCTGAAGCAGCCTCAATTGCAAAGCAATGGAGTGCACTAAAATTTTCACTGTTCTCTAATAGATTTGGTGAAAAATGCAATATTTTCGAAATTAGTAGAATTAAAACACGTTTTTCGCTGTAAAGTGAACTGCTTTGGCAGTTTCAACTCGTTCTTCTTTTCGCTCTATTCTTTGTTTACTTGTGGTACACAAATGTCAACGCCCAGGACGGCGCATCTGTCAACCCTAAGATATCTCACTTGTATTCTTCCACAATGGTCGAAAAGCTGCAATCACACCAGACGGCCAATTTATTCGCCACTAGACTCAAAGCACAGTTAGTCAACGACGTAGCGTAAACGTAGGTTGACGTACGTAGCAGCATATAAAATTTACTGTTGATAAAGAGAGAGAGAAGCAATGGCAACGTCACCGCCATGCGGTGGTGAGTTTTCGTTAACACGCGAATCCCATAAGGTAGATCGTGTCTGCGTCAACCTACGTCTACGTTACGTCGTTGACTGTTTGCCCTTTCACACACCTTGAGCAGTGGAACCACATTTCCCGATCATTAAGTACCGCCGCCGAAGAAGTAGTGGGTTTTCAGCGAGCCCGAAAGAACAACTGGTAAGATGAGGAATGTCAAGAAGCCGCAGAGAAAAAAATATCTGCAGCTAGTATGTTAATTTAAGTAGCGCAATGGGGTATAGTCGTTGTGCTGGGTATGCAGTTACAGTAGCACGGCTATACTTCATCCCGACTCTTGCGTCCTCGTCCGCGCACTCTGGGCAACGTGAGCAACCCATGTGCAAGATGTGGTAACCAACCCGAGGGGAGCCTTGGGTCACGCAGAAAGAGAGGAAGACTCGGTGGGGCCACTCTGACTTATTCGGTTTAAGGGCTCACTGAAGTCTGCAGCGTCTGTTCACCAGTAGGTGCGGCTGCAAGCGGGTGTCTGCTTGGAGCAAGCGGCTCGCTATATAAACGTGTATTTATTTGCGAAACCACTCCCGTCCNCGTCCTCGTTCGCGCACTCTGGGCAACGTGAGCAACCCATGTGCAAGATGTGGTAACCAACCCGAGGGGAGCCTTGGGTCACGCAGAAAGAGAGGAAGACTTCGGTGGGGCCACTCTGACTTATTCGGTTTAAGGGCTCACTGAAGTCTGCAGCGTCTGTTCACCAGTAGGTGCGGCTGCAAGCGGGTGTCTGCTTGGAGCAAGCGGCTCGCTATATAAACGTGTATTTGGTTGCGAAACCACCCCCGTCCCAGCAATGGGTTGTGCGCTGGGCTTGGGACCCGCCACGTAAAAACCACTTCCAGTGAAGAAGCAAGGCAAAGCCTCGGATGAGACCCCCCCTTATGATGACGACCACGGCAAACGTTTAAAGGACTACTATTTGAGGGCATGCACCTGGAATGTCCGGACCCTTAATGGGGAAGGTGCCTCTGCCCGGCTGGTTGATGTCCTCGTAAGGACAAAAGCTGACATCACCGCCATCCAAGAAATGCGTTGGACGGGGCAAGGCAAACAATGTCTGGGGCCTTGCGACGTTTACTACAGCTGCCATGTAAAGGAGCGCAAATTCGGAGTTGGATTTGTGGTGGGAGAGAGACTCCGTCGCCGAAAACTGTCGTTCACCCCGGTGGACGAGCGTCTAGCAACTATCCACATCAAAGCGAGATTCTTCAACATCGCGCTCATCTGCGCCCATGCCCCGACGGAAGAGAAGGATGAGGCATGTAAGGATCTCGTCTATGAGCGCTTGGAGCGCACGTACGGGCGCTGCGCCCGTCATGATATCAAAATCGTGCTTGCCAGGGTGGGCAAGGAAGGGATCTTTAGAACCACCGTCGGAAAATTC
>NW_016205463.1:0-2181 GCF_001687245.7 Rhagoletis zephyria
AATGATAACACAAATTAGAATTTAACGGTATTTGTTATTAAAACAACAATTGCATTAAAGTGTTGAGACCTACTTTTGTTCGAGAGGAGTTTTACTAATCTGTGGTAAAACGAAAATATTTATTTTGAAAGTGGCATAAGTCACTAAAAAAAATCAAGTTAAGGATAACATTGATTACAGCGGGCAAAAGTCTATTTTTCAACAACAAAAAAAATAATATATAATCCCAAAACTAGAATCCAAATATAGTAAAACTGTTTTTTTTTATTCTTTCTCTGGGATCAGGATTGTTTTTAAAGGACTTTGAAATTTCAAAGATTTGATAGCTTCAAAAATTATTAAAAAAATTTAGTGCTGTATAGAATAACACTATGGGTACCAAATAAAAGTTAAAATTCTGTATAATTGAAAAATATTAAAGTTTTTGGTGCATAAGGACAAATAGGTATTAAACATGTTTTTTTTTTAATTTTGTCCTTGAGTATCCTTGCAAATGTGCAGTATTTATTTATGAAAAAATTATAGTTTAAGGATTAATATAAAAACGACCATATCCTCGAATTTCGTCCTTCTACTTTAATAGCGTAACAAAATAAAAAAATTACGGCATTATCCATATCAATTCTTCATTGTGAACCAAAAAATATTAATACTTTTAGATTGTAAAGAATATTTTCTTTCATTTGGTACCCATATTTTTCTTCTAAATTGCACTGAATTTTTTAAATAAGTTTTGGAACTGAGTATATTGACTGTGTCGTGTGTTGGCAACGGTGGCGTCGTTAGGAATCTAGAATCAGAGTTAAAAAATTCGAAATGGCGGATCCACTTTGGATCTACCATTTATCACGGGAAAGTTAAATTCGAACGTAGGTACATGGCGTATGATTTACTCAGTCGAGATGAGAATGTTACTCATACGTACGGTGAACATTCGTGCCGATTTTGGCTGGGCAGTACTTATTTGGAGAAGATTGTCCCGCTGAAAATTTTTTATTAGTCGGGACGTATAAGTGTCCCGATTTTTCAAATTTATTCCGATTAAGTCCCGATTTTGATCGGCAAAAATCCTCCGGCTGAACCCTCCACGAGGGTGCTGACTGGAAATGGGCACTACAGAGGATTCTGTGCGATGTCAGAATGGTGCTCAGTAAGATCAGGAATCAGTGCTATGTGCTAAACTCCTTAATAGCGTAGTCATATGGAAATGGTTTCTGATCGTGGCTTGGAGGTCTGAAGGGGCTGGATCAAGGCGTCACGCGCACCGTGCCGAGGATCGGCCAGGCTGGGGGCCCCTAAATAGCCCAGTCGCGAACGGAGCCCTCTGGGAGGCGGCCACACCCAGGATGTAAGTAGGCCTTACCTGGGCATCGCGGATCTCTGCCCGGGTGGACGAACCCCTTTCTTCGCAGCCCGTGGGATCAAATATGGACAGAAAACAAATATCAACAACAACAACAAAAACAGCAACAACAACATCAAAAACAAATTATAAAGGGACCGGCCCCCTTAAAGCGTCGGAAGGGTCTCGGCCCACTAAACAAGGAGCTCAAGCGATGCAGAGTACCTCCACCAGCCGTAGTGCGGTGACAAATAGCGGGAAACCAAGGCCAATGGTGAAACCGGGCCAAGCTCTCGCAAAAACGAAGGAAAGTGGCGGTGGGGATGCTCAAAGGAGTCCACCCCGGGAAACTCCTGGCACCAGTGGATGCCAACCTGGCATGCAGATTGCAGCCGGGGATAAGGCTGAATCTGGGGCGCAGGCTCCGGGCGGTCCTCCCGCGACTCCCACGGCCTTCACGAGGCCTGACCAGAGGCCAGAACCAGCTGCAGCGGGCTATCGACAGAGGAAGCTGGCTGCTCGAATCCTGCAAAGGTTCACCGCAACGCCTGACCTGTGTAGCAAGGCGAAAGAAGAGCATGTGAAGGAGATCCTCACAGAAATCGACTGGGCAAAGGCAGTCCTGCCCGACTACCGCAAGCCGGAGGAGAAGCAGCCGCAGGCGCCCTCNTCAGAACGCAGGGGCCTTCTTTTGCTGAAGTAGCCAAGGAGCAGATCCTGCTCGGCGTCATTGATGAGAGCAATGAAGACAGCCTCACCCTGAGGCAGCAATTGAAGTGGGTTAAGGCCACGATGGCCGACATTGCTATCAACATTATGTTGGAGAATCCGGGACCTCC
>NW_016205465.1:0-2181 GCF_001687245.7 Rhagoletis zephyria
GTGCAGCAGACCGAAAGTGGCCTAGCAATTCTTCCTTGAATGGAAGCCGTACAATGTATCTACCGTTTGGGGCACGAGTCATTGTTGTTGCATGCCTGATCTTCAGATGAAATTTGTGGAGCTCCTCTTCCCAAGACTTTCTTAGCTGAGAGCTAAGAGTCCCATTGGAGCAATCCTCTACTTGTGTCGAGCATGACACCACATTTTCTGTTATTGGACCACTGAGAAGCCAGCCAAATATTGTATTTTGCGAAAGTATAGGGTCGCAAACCTTTTATTATCCTTCCAGCAGGTTTTGTGGAAGGATATCACTGCCGATTTCCATATCAGCTTGAGCGGGTATGTGTCAACTTGGGTCAGCAAGTTCAAGGATTTTGAATAGCTGCCAGTTTTCACGATTATTTATTTCTCCGGTGCATGGTTTTGGGTGCAACCAATGTTTATGGACAAAGTTTTGAGGAGCTTTGTACAACGTGCCCTCCCATGCCAGAAATTTCGATCTTGGAAAGCTCGTATGGCAGTTTCAACCGTTTCCGGACTTTCGAGGAAATGAAAGTTCTTTGTAAGCCTTGTTGGAACAGCACTGTCGCTCGCTGGAGTTGGAGCTTGACCGCGCTCGTCAAGCGGGATGTGTCGACTGGGCAGTAGTGTGCTGTGCGGCGGTTTCATTCGTTCGTTCACGGGAGTGTCGAGATTGTGGTTTGGAATTCATGTGCGGCAGGGAGTGATGCCGTTGTTGGCAATGTGTACATGACCACTTGCTCGGACATTCATTGGTGCTGTGAGTATTACCAAGGCAGTTTTTGCACAGCTTGGTTTGGTTTGCGAATTGTACTCGATTCGGTACCGAAATTCGCTTAAATTGCTTTCAGACTCTAATGGGATGCAGTAAGAGCAAGCAGTGCATCACTGAATTTTGCACAGTACCTCATGTTACTGCCACGTTCCGCTATGAATCTTCGAGCGGATGAGTCAAAAGTTGTAGATTTTGGGCGCGGTGAGGGTTCCTTTTTACCGCCGGTGGCTTTTTGTGAAGCACTTTCTGACCTTGTCTCCATTTCAAACATTTTTGGTGGACTATGTCCAAGTGGCATTTTTAATGTCGTGGAAGGTCACAGGTATTCAAATTTAAAGAGGATTTAATCAAATTTTACTGAATACCCTCCAGATAACGTTCGCCAAAAAATAAAAGAATCTTTATAAAATAAAAAATTTACCTATGTGCCACAGAAAGTCAGAAAAAATGTATACAATTTTGTGGCGGTGTTTTTTGTTTTTTTTTCCTGCAAATTGTGTGAAATGTATGTAAATTTGCTTTTAGTTCAACACTACCTGTATGTAGTCGCGAAAGAGTTTTTGCGCTCAAACATATAGCGAACATTAGCAAAATTAAATGAAACGACTAAAGTTGTGTTGTCTTGTAGACGTTATAAATGCGATTGTATTGTTTACATCTTTGCTACAACTTATATATGTAATAGGTTTGCCGTGTGCAATATCAAAAAAAATTTAATAAGTGATGCCACCTAGTTATACGTTAGCGCTCTGAACATCCTACCCCCGGTGGCAGGTAATACCGCCAGCCAAATTTTCATCGACGGGAAGAGCGCACAATTTAGTGATAGCTCGCTTGCAAATGCCATTTTCGGTTCTGACTTCGACCACACGAACCATACCATCATCGCCCTTGAAGACCTGAGCGACTCTTCCAAGCAGCCACTTGAGTGGTAGCAGGGCTGCATCCTTGATTAGGTCCAGATTTCCTATTGCGATGTTGTTTTTTGTGGATCGCCAACTCGAACGTTGTTTCAAAAGTCACAGATATTCAGAGCTCCATCTTATCCAGAACGTCTGTTGCATGAACTGAATCCGCTGCCAATGACCAAGTCGACTGATGTTTATTGTCGAGAGGTTTGGTTCTGGTATGGATGTAAGTGGACCGCCTATTAAGAAATGGGCCGGTGTANTAGTCGACTGATGTTTATTGTCGAGAGGTTTGGTTCTGGTATGGATGTAAGTGGACCGCCTATTAAGAAATGGGCCGGTGTAAGCACGTCTAAGTCATCAGGATTTTCTGTAAGTAGACAAAGTTGTCGAGAATTAATTACTTCTAAAATCTGACATATGAGAGCTCTAAGTTCATCAAGGGAAAGCAATGCCGAACAAATAGTTCGCCAGAAA
>NW_016205466.1:0-2181 GCF_001687245.7 Rhagoletis zephyria
ATTTAATAAAACATAATTTAAATTTCGTTG
Organism: Rhagoletis zephyria; assembly: GCF_001687245.7. NCBI lineage: Eukaryota > Metazoa > Arthropoda > Insecta > Diptera > Tephritidae > Rhagoletis > Rhagoletis zephyria. Next base: position 31 of record NW_016205466.1, read on the forward strand.
AGACAGAAAGCACTGAATGTAATCTAAGGAATTCCCAAAATATCAGAGCCCACTGTAATGCGATAAAAGCATACAATTGGAAACCCTACAAATTGCTACAAATCACCTTATATGAATTCGCCTTACAGCTAATCTACTACTATTAAGGATTTACGATATTAAAATTCGACCCTGTCGTATGTATGACAGCTGCTAGGCTTAAGACAAAAAGTGAAAATAAATTGGCGGCATTCGCCCGCGTACCTTTAACCGATAAAGTTCTAAATTTTATATAATAAAATTGGAGTCGGCCGACTAGCGCCCAACGCCTCGCGTTTTGTGAGCACACCACTAACAGGGTCCGCGTGAAACAGGCAGCAGCACTGCCCCTTACAAGCCGGGCGTTGGCCGGCAGGAGCGCCGGCGGAGCAGCAGGGCTCCGCGTATAAGCAGCAGGTACGCGTTAAATTAAACTTAAATGAAGTAGAATGTACCCACTTCACATGGGGGTCAATATGGCGTCCCTTGGGCGAAAGGAAAAAAGGCCAACAAAAATTTTCTTAAAATTATAATAAAATCTGAAGCAACAATACAAAACAAAAAAAAATTAAATAAAATGAATTTGAATTTTATTTGAAAAAAAATTATTTCTAGCATAAATCGGTGATGGTAGCAACTAAAGGCCTGCAAATGCAATCTAACAAAATTAATTACAAAATGCACTGGTGGCGGTAACGAACAAAAAAAATTTAAATCAAAAAAAATATTCTAAATTCAAAAACAACCAAAAAAACGGTAGTACCAAATTTTCAAAATAGAAGCTTTACAACAAAAGGTGCGGTGACAGTGGAATAAAACTTTTAAAACTTAACTTTTTCAACATACAACAACGGAAAGAAGACGTGTCTGTAAAGAAAACACAAATTTTTGTGAAAAAACTAAAATTTTCAAAGACAGTGTACCACAAAAGTGGCAAGCCCCCACTGCACCGTAACAAACGCTATATAACGGCGTCCACTGCATCGTAATAAACGATATATAACGGTGTGTGAAACCACGCTATGTCGGTAAGGCGCCACTGAAGTGTAACAGCGTTACATAGCCGAACAGCTATAACTATCGCTACGTTGCCCATATTTATAGCAGCCGAATACGGGACATGAAATAATTTGCCCAATTTTTCCCACAAAACCTTTTCCAATGATCCTAGATTTATTAGCCCTGAAACAGTGTCTTTACTTAGCATATATTTTTCAAACTTTTATGAGAGCAGAACATATGTACATACATACATATTATATATTCAAATGTAACATCACGCAATTGTACAATTCTTTTCCATAACCATACAAACATTCCTAGGTAGGGAAACATGATGAATATATCCGACTACTTTTGAAGTAGAAGTTGTTCTCAACGGATTATCTTCAGACTCAGATTTCGACCAGGCAGAATGCAGTGCATAGCATCCGGAAGGAACTGAGCTGCAAGGCATACCTTTGAAGGGATCAGCTTGTATTGTATTGATATGTTTTGGAAGTCAGCCTATATGAACGAAATACGAATTCATACAAGGTGATAGCGGGAATATAAAAACTACTCTCCATAAGTACCCTGTAGCGAAACTCCGAACTGGTGAACCAAATTTGTAGTTCCGTACTAGATCTTTATCGCCAAAAACGATCCAGTCCGATAGTAACTAGATCGCCACCAGTTCACAAGCAGCGATATGTGATACTTTTAAAAAACAATTTTAGAAATCTATATCTAAAATGACGAATTTAGAACTGGTTCAAAACTATAGAAAAAGGGATGCAGAACGAACTAGATCTCATCTGGCGAATTTTGAACTAGTTCGAAACTACTGAAGAATGGATGCAGCGGGGGCTTGTTTACTTTCAATAGATTTTTGCTTGGCGGGTTTTTCGTTCAACTACGCTTTNTGCTACCATGGTAACCCAAAAAGAAAACATCTTGTTACTTTTTTCGTTTACAACTGGTTCTGAACTATAGAAAATGGGGTGCAAAGCGAACTAGATCTCATATGTCGAATTTAGGGCTGGTTCGGAACTATAGAAAAGGTAATGCAGCGGGGGACGATTTCCAATTCCTATGACATCTCCGTGTTAAATTCGCCAGTTGTTTGCATACAAAAGAGATTTATCGCGAACT
>NW_016205467.1:0-2181 GCF_001687245.7 Rhagoletis zephyria
AGCTTTCAGACAGTTAAGGCGATTGAGCGCGTTGGTGTAACTTTCTGGTAACGTGTCATTACTATTGCGCCATAAAAGGCCGACTTCAAATCGGCCGTTCGTCTTGATGCCGTCCGGTCGAGAATTTCGATCGCTTTCTGGTCGTCGGCTGACTGTACGTTGTGAATTTTCACGGGATCTAGGCTAAAGCTGTCTTTTACTATATCATGCAGTTCTTGCCATCTACAGTCACAGTGGTGCATAGTCACGTAACTCGATGCGGTCGATGTACCTTGTACGCTCCATCCAAGTAAACATTTAGAAGCGATGGGTTCGTCCTTTCTGCCTTCACGAATTCTGCGTGGAACAGCAATCTTCCAGTTGTCGGCCCCAATAAGTAGAGTTGGCTAAACGTCGAAATATGACTGCAGTGGTACGTGTTTTAAATACGGATATTTACTACGAAGTTCACTTGCGTTAATCGTTTGCTTAGCTAGAGCGATATTTTTTACAGTAAGTACGTTGTTGAGCCAATACANGCACTTTCGTTGCGTGTAGTTTCGCTGGTCCCTTGCAAACATATAGGTGTTGGTACTCCTTTGATATCAAGTTTTTCGAACGCCGCTTCGTCAATGAGAGACACGGAAGAGCCTTCGTCAAGGAACGCGTAAATCTTGATGGTTTTGCTGGCTGTATGAAGGTTCACGGGCATGATGCGGAAATATTGGCTACTGGAGTTGTTACTTCGGTGCGTGCTCACGTGGGCTTGGTCCCTTTCCGCGTCGGCGGGGGTTTCGGTACCTTCGCTGTGGAGTAATGGATTATGCTTTCGAGGGCAGCCATTTATGCCGCAACTCTTTTTCGAGAAGCTCCCTTTGCGATGGGGTTTAAGGCATCGATAACACGATCCACCTTTTTTTACTGTTTCCCATCTCTGCTGCTCGGACAAGCTACAAAATTTTTCACACTGTGCAGCGCAATGTTCAACTGCACCGCACGTGATGCACTTCATTGTCGAACGCTTGGGTTGCGTGTCCAATGAATCACAAGTTGATCCTAGGGATCGGTTGTCTCTTTGTGGAGTGTCCTGTTTCCTTGGAGGAGGGGTTCTCGACGGAGTGCACTCACCTTGGCTATGCGTGTTGACTGAGCTGGTTTTGTAGAACGCGGGTGATACTACCGTAGTGGCCGCCTCTGCCATTCGATAGAGCCAGTCGCTGAATTCTTTAATGGTTGTTGAAGTGCCTCACCGCGGATGCATCGCCCAGCTCAATTTATGTTGATTGGGCAACTTTTCTACCAGCCCCTTTACCAGCATTGGGTTGTTGAAAGGCGCCTCCAGCTTACATGTCGCCATTGTGGCGCAGATATTGCGTACGGCCAACGAGAATTCTATGAGAGATTCTAGTTTATCTTTAGGTGGTGGCAACTTCCGTACCCTCTCAATCATTCTCTCTAAGATGTACTCCGGTCTACCGAAGAACGTTTTTAAAATGTCGAAGACGTCGGGAACCATATCTGGTAAAAGCAGCTTGTCTTTGACTAGTTCGCGAGCCTTACTTCTCAGGCATCTCTGCAATCGCAACATATTTTCAACATTGGGGAAGCCTGCGGCTGAAGTGCTATGGTCGAAGGTGCTAACGAACATAGGCCACTCCTATGGGTCGCCGCTGAACGGCGGCAAGTCTTTTGCTATAGCTTGCCGCGCAGCTATTTGAGAACTTGTCGGACCGCTACTTGTTCCGATCTGTAAGCTTGACATGCCTGCTGAGTTCATATTGGCAAGTAGTCGGTACTTTTGTTCGATGTAGCGCTCCTCCGCGGCTCTTTTCTCCTCGAACATTGCCAACCCGAGTCGATGTTGACGGTTTGTTTCGTCGATGGCTGGTGACGGGTTCAATGCAACTTGCGTTGGAGCACGTTCATTCAGTTTCAACCCCATAGGATCGCTTTGATGGTCATCGCCGATCGCATCTGCTTCGGGCGGTGGGACTGGACCACGTGGCACCTGGTGAAGTGTGGTGGTCGTGGCTGTAGGTATTTGTGGCATTAGATCTTCAGGAGTACAAAGAACGTTTGCGCTATCGCCACATTCTGTACAAAGGGAGCAGTTCCAATTCCGCTGTTGTATGCTCTCGTTTACACCTACGCACTCAAAATGGTACCAGAGTTCACACCCGTCGCACTGTACCCAGTTCTCTG
>NW_016205469.1:0-2181 GCF_001687245.7 Rhagoletis zephyria
TGTCTGGAATTAAAATCCAAGTTTCCAATCACACACACATCAGAATACATAATAAGTTTGAGTATTTCCGATAGCTCCTTGAATTCAGAAAACCTCGATGAAAATTCGTCGATGAGAGAAGTTATTGCCAAAGAAAACTCTTCAGTGACTCTTGATCTGTCTGGTTTTTCATCTAACTTCAAACCTGATTTTAAATTTATTAAATTTGTTAAGTTTGGCAACATTTGCAGTTTTTGGAAACAATGGGACATATATGGATTTAGTTGGTCACTGTCTGTATTTTTGGCTCTTCGGACCTTTCTTCTTGGGTTTGAGTAGATCTTGCTTTATCTCCAATATAAAAGAAAAATAGGAATTCTGTCGATGAGCTAGTAAATACTACTGCTAGTAATTGATGAATTGAGGCCTCAATTAATACCATGCCCGAATTATTTTTTTGCGTGCCAAAAACAAATATTTTAAAATACAAAAACTGACAGTCAAATATAATAATTCCTCAAACCTATGACCTTCGAAGACTCGAATAACTTTCACTATTTTAAATGGCCACTGACCGCCGAATAAACGCACTTGCTGCTGCATAGAATTCTTCTATTATGTTGAGTAATCATCTACATAGGCAAAAAAAACTAATAATGAGAAACACAATAGAACATAAAACTTAATTAAAAATAATAAATTTTAATTATTCGCACAATTAACAGCAAACATGTGTACAAATGTAAATATGCGCATGCGCATTGTAGAAAATATGTGTTAAATGAATTATAGAAAACTACAACTTTTTGTACAACATTACAAGCAACCATAGAACAACAACAAAGCTAACGCGGCAATGGCGGAGGCTATGACTTTTGCCTACTTGTCTACGAAGATTATTAGCTTGTCTTGGCTGTAGAACCTATTTGCTTGTTGCCTTGTGCGCTTAAAAACGTTGGCGCACTAGAATGAAAAAGAAATCTACAGAAAAGTACATTGCATGTTTGTAAACTTGTATAATAAAGCACATACAAACATACAAAAGTTTCTCAAATGACTTTTATGGCGGCTTATGATTCAAGCAACAAAACTGCAACCTTGAAAGAAGACAAATGTTACGAGCATGGCAACAATTTGATGGGAATGTTGTAGATTTTTGATTAACTGATGAGGAAGATTTGCTATTGACATAATAAGCTTGTAAAAATAGGCCTTCAAAATTACAAACAAAAAATAAGAATAAATAAAATTTTAAAGTTGTGCGTAAATGCGTAGTGGAAACGAATTCTTTATTCATCATATTTTATAGTTTCTTTATACTAGAAATTGAACTGAAAATTATTACATTACTTCTCATTGCAAAATATGTATTGCTACTTGATCAGCAAATCAACTTTTAAGCTTTTGTTTGCTACGGTTCGAATGGCGGCAGCTGCAGGTGCAAAAAATCAGTGTGCATGTGTATGTATATGCGTTTGTATGTAGTATTTATGTAGGTTTTTCTTAATTCTTACGATTTGTTATATTTCATAGTAAATTATTTACATATCAAGTCTGGTTATGTATATATATTCAGTGGCCTTCTACAATCTTGTTATCGCAAACAAAAAAATTATTAGTATGTAAATACATACAGGCAGCGTCAAAAATATGTATACCCTGACGTTTAGACGATTTTGTTTAATTATATTTTCCATACCAAATTTTTCTTATTTTTTATAAGAATATAGTTCATTAAACAGCAAAAATCAGCAGCATCATTTTTCAATTTCATATAGAACTCGGAAAATTTTAAGAAATACCAAAAAAATGTAATCAAAATTGTAAACTTTTAAATTCGATTTTTTACAAAAAAATTTTAGTATGCAGTTTTGTACACCATTAAATTGTAGTATAATGACGCATGAACAAAATCTATTTTTATATGGAAGAAGATGTGCAACACCCTCGACGAAAAGTGTTCTCAAAAATCAACGGTCATTTTTAGAGACTTGTTCTACTGCATGCTCAAAATTTTCCTAAGAAATCGAATTGAAAATTTGAAAATTTTGATGAAAATTTTTTATAGTTCTATATGAAATTGAAAAAATTGATACTGCTGGTTTTTGCTGTTGCATAAACTATATTTTTATAAATAAATTAGAAAAAATTGTTATGGAAAATATATGTAAATAAATAAAATCGTCAAAACATCTGGGTATT
>NW_016205470.1:0-2181 GCF_001687245.7 Rhagoletis zephyria
ACTCAGGCAAAGAATAGGTAAGCAGAGACATACATACATAAATATGTAAATACACAAGCGTCACGATTCCTGTTTCCACATTTTTAGAATTTCCCCTGTAATAGAATTGCGTGTATATATTAGTCCTCAAACAATAATTTTTTCCAAAATAAATATTGCAAATTTTCAAGGATATTTATGGATTATATGGATTTTTAAACGACATTTTCGATACCCATTCGTCCTTATGCACAAAAAAATTGTTTCTGTTATATTTCTACAGAATTTTTCAAACGAGGTAGGAGTACGACAACCAATTTGTCTCCAAACCAAATTTGAAAAGGGATTACGGAAATTCGTTCCAAAATATACTTATGTTGCAGCATTATAAACAAGTTCATAGAACACTCGGAAATTGGTTTATCAACTTAATATTTAAGCAACGTATAATTGTAAAATATTTTGGTAAATTTCTTGAATTTTGGTACAAGTGTTGGAACACAAAAAAAGACGGCGCTCCCTTGGTTATCTACATCAGGGGTTCCCAAACTTTTAAGATAATGGTATCCCTTGCCGAAATATCAGAGGAGTCCATTTGCACACTGAAATTCAACAATCAACCGCTGATTTTTCGACCTTAGAACCAGTGTGACCACGTTAGCCTTTTTGAAGCTAGACCTAGCATTTAATTTTAAGCCATAACCCCAGAATTTTTGGTCTGACTTCGTAGCTTTTTTGTGGCCGTTTTTTACTTAAAATATTCATAGTAAAATTCAGACCGGAACTTTTAAAAATAATTATCGCAATAAAAATACTTCATATTTTAAAAACTACTGTTTGTCGTTGAAATATTACAATAACAAAGCCTTGTCTTGGACTAAAAAAATAATAATAATACTACGCAATTTGCTTTAAACTGTAGTTTTAAAACAACTGATTTGTTGGCGTATTGCTAGTACACTCTGATGTAGATCCTTAACTAGACTCCATTTTGCATACCTTGAAGTAATGTAGCCGTTATTAGCCTTAAAGATGTTATTTTGTGTTCTGATAGGAAGGATTTAAAAATTAACCTATTTAAAAAAAGAAATACATATCGAGTTGGCGAAGAGTTTGTAAAGAATAAATATACCGACTTCTTTTTAACTTCATTTTTCATGGGTTACAACTTTTTCTAACCGTTTTTCAAAACCAATTTGGCCTCGCTTTTTGTGATCATCTGATCACACTGCTCATCACAGATAACTTGGTTTATTTTCACATACCTTCTAACGAGGCTAGTTCGCTCACCTCCGAAAGTTCTCTTGTGGTGGTTTGAGTAGGAGATTTGGCGTCATCATTTTTCAGAGACTCAATCTAGAACAGAAACATGTTTTCAAAAGGGTCAACTATGCTATGAAGCATTTTCCCCACACATTTCCTTAAAAGTGAAGTTATTTATGCCAGAAATCATACAAAAATTTTTACAATGAAACTTTAAAGCTCATACAAGTACGCAGAAATTAACTTGAACTACTTGTCAGTGTATATATGTACTTCAGTTTGAAGTTGCGCAAAATTCAGTGATACACAAAGTAAACATCAAAGGTTCTTATAACGAAAATAAAAAAAAACGCTGGCATAAACCGAAAATAACATAAATAGACCGCTGCCATCAAAAGCATAACTAGCAGCCAGCCTGCTTGCCACCAACTCCAACTACCTTTGCCACCACTAACCATTAAGGCGATGTTGTTGATTGTAATGTCGCAAAAGGCAAAGCTGCTGCTGCCTGCCGCTGAAGCATACGATGACGAAGGTGTTTACCTCTCCAACACCGACCATTAACGGATGGACGGACGGACGGACGGCCAAGCTGTCCTCGTGCCCAGGCATCAGCGCGCATTTAATGAAGCCAAAGAAATTATGTGTACTCCAACGTTTTTCGGCAAATCAGTTTACTTTAAGGAGAAGAAAGAAAGCCAAACAATGGCTACCGCAAAGAAAGAAGTGAGCTCGCAGTAAGCTGCCAGCCGAAGAATAGTATTTAGCAGTAGAGCAGAGGGGCATGGACGGCGTAGGATGACAGAATGATATGCTGGTTTTGAAAGTGCTATCCGCATCACGATTACGTACAACAAAACAACATTAGCAGTGTAACAATAACAAAATACGACTCTGTAATAATAGATAATAATAACAACAAAACACAATGTGCCATAA
>NW_016205471.1:0-2181 GCF_001687245.7 Rhagoletis zephyria
AAGTGCCGACAATAGTTTCGAAAAGCCCCGATAAAAGTTCAAAAAAAAAAACCACGCTGTACTCAGCTCGAAAATTGCCATAAGAAATAAATATTAAAAAGATTTCGCAAACCCCGAAAAAGCTGGAGCCTAAGAAAATCACGCGAAGTCCCGAAAAAATTTCAAAAGATCCCCGAAAATAAAACACGAAGTATCTCGACAAGTTCCAAAAAATAAAAAATAAAATTCCAAATAATAAGAACGGTTTTGAAGTGGGCATCGCTGTCTTAGTCTAGTCGAAGTCAAGCAATTATAGAGAAAGTGTGCGATGCTCTTGATAGCCTGATCCAAATTAATGAAAGCGCTGGACCATTTATGATCAAGCTCCGACCAGATTGTTTTTTCTGAAACCCAACCTTTTACTTGCTAATGCCAAGAATTCTGTCTTAAGCCAGAGTTTCCAAAATTCAGATCCGGCAGTGGGGCTGGAAGTAGAGAGTACCAAATGGGAGACATTGCTAATCACCAAATCAGGATCAGCAGTGACAGCCAAGCTGCGTTAAAGGCCTTGGAAACCGCACATACCTTTTCCAGAATTGTTCAGGAATGCATGTAAATTGAGGCGGAGCTCCACTGTAAAAAGAAGCAAGCTTGAACTCGAAAGGGCTACAGTAACACTGTGGTTTTCAAGACAATGAATCGATGATCAGTGGTTCTTTGGAGCTCCTAATAAGACCATCGCCAATTAAAGAGCCACGCACAGCCAGAACTGTCAGGTAAATATGTACATCAAGGACCTCATGATAACGGCCAAATAGTCATGTGTTTCCTGGAAGGCTAGACAGGGTGGTGTCCAAATTACTTTTCAGACAGTGAAGCAAAGGGCTACGTTTGCCGTTAGGATCAATTATAGGACATGCGGACGATATGCGGACATACACCNGCTTAGCGGTGCTACTGATCTTACGCGCGTCGGCAAGTTAACTCCTTCATAACGTGCTATATACATACATTGTAATTGCGCATGCGCCTCGACGCAACCGTCAAAAGTCACACATAAGGCGTTAATATTCACGCCGAAACAAACACGCCAAACACCATCGATGATATCCAACGTAAAATCACTTAATTACAGGTGTTCATTGCCTTAGATGGCGATCATGCTTTTTTTTATTTACTTAGGACAGTGTTAAGAGGTAGAACAGAACAAATTAAATAATAAAAGATATCATCAGAAAATACATTCTTCTTATGTACTCGTATTTATTAGCCTAAGTAGTCAGCCAAGAAATACCTAAAATCAATTAACGAAGCAATTATTTAGTTTTTAGGGTGTGAGTCGATAAAGATCTGTGTGTAATTGTGACGGTCGAACGTGAGTGGCACTTAGAGGCGCACGAGTGTATGCATGTGTAGATCATAAATGTATATCGAAAGGTAAAAGGGAAAAAGATTATCGATTTGAATTAACATCAAATTGAGGTTCTAATCAAAAGTGGCGCCTGCAATCATCTGCTCTGAAATGCATATTTTTCATATTTGTATTTGAGATCAAATTCACTTAGCAGAAAGTTTTGTTTCTCAAATAAATTAATATCTCTGTGGTGGTACGCTCCTAGGTGGCTGAAAAAAATCTTTTATTAAGCTATTATCAAAAAAAAAAAGCATTAAAATTGAAGATCATTTGGAGCTCTTAAGAATTTTGAGGTTTGATTAGAGTACTACAGAGAACCAGGCATCAATTTTCAGTACAACTATTGAAGTTGTAAAACACCAACCTCTGATCGAGGATAGTGAGAGGAATTTTCTGGGAGTAGAGAATTAGGCAACAGTAGTTCCAGAGAAATTTATTTACAAAACGACCAGAAGACTCCAAAAACAATTTGGAAATAAATTTTCATGGAGAAAATTCCAGTACATCTGTTAAAGTTCGAAATAATGAGAAGTCCATAAGAAATTTCAACAAAAAAAAAAAAAAAAAAACGTTGAGAAGCTTTTTTATTCTTCTTCAAGTATTTACATAATTAAGAGTACTTTAGGACTTCCAGCCTACTACAGTATTTTTTTCAGCCGAGATCAAGACCTTTAAATAATTAACGACTAACGCAAAGCGCCTTAAAAAATATCGCAAATCCCTGCCATCTATTGGCAGCACTCCACAAAACTGTGTTGGGTGTTAGAACACAGCGATGTTTCGGGAAA
>NW_016205472.1:0-1681 GCF_001687245.7 Rhagoletis zephyria
GCGGATCGGCGTCAGTGTCCGAGTAGCGGTGGTGGGCTCGGTGGTCTCTTGACCACTCGTAAACGTCGTTTTGCAGCGCCAGCACGTGAGCCAGAGAAAGAAAAAGTCGAAGACCAAAGTTGGCCTTGTAGGCGCGGTGACACCACAAGCGATGAGCTCCTAAAGTGGCAAACATTTTACCAAAAATTATTATAGTGAAATTAAAACCTGTTACCTGCTTGCACACCGAGTGTGCTAAGTAGTCCCAGCGACCACATGAAGACCAGGGTGACCACTTTCAGGCGAGGAAGTAGTGTCAGGCCGTACAGGGCGAGAGCGTGGACGGTGAACATGACGAGGGCATTTGTCCAGACGATTTCCATTTTGTACGACTGCGGCTTCTTTGTTTCGTTATCATTTTGAGTACTTTTGGCTGTATTTTTGGTTGAATCTTCTAATATTTGAGACACTTCAGTGTCGCTTTCGTAAAGTGGATACTCAAGTTCACTTTCATTTGAGGGGATCATTTTTGTACCAAGTATGTACGGTTGTGATTTTTGGTAAAATGATTTTTTGTTTGTAAATGAATTTATATAGGATTTTAGGATTTTAAACTAAAAAATGCAAATTACTTTACAATCTTGTGTTGTCGTACTTGTGACTTGATTGGACTTTGACTGACGCAAAAAGCGCTGATTACGTCGTTAAACATTATTGCATTGAACAGATTTAAATGCAAACTATTTTAAAGTTTTATGTGAGCTCGTGAATGGCTGAAATTTTCGGTTTTGAAATGACGTGATTTTCTGCTCTGCTCAAAAAATGCAAACTAATTTGCATTTTTTAAATTTTTCAGTCAAACAAAAATTTATGTGCTTAAGAGTTCTTTGGTTTTGATAAACTAAAAACAAAAAAAATCTGCAATGGCTCGGTACGACCGATGGTGCACTAACACGGTAGCTCTGAGCTTTTGTGGCAGATTGCGCTTTTAATCAGTAAAGGATCTATCAAAAAGGATAGGAAATACAGAGCAAAACGGCTACTAGTGTGTGGGTGCAGTCAGTGCAACCACTGATTTTTNGATGCAGGAAGTAACCAGAAATAGAAAAAGGACAGCGACAGAGAGCAGAGAGAGAAGGGGCTAGCCACTACAAATCACTAGTTTTAAAATGCTTTTCAAGCAATTTTTTCTAACAAAATTGCCAATATTATCTTTTTTTCTGAAAACTCAAACTTTTCAAAAGGAAAGGGTGCAATTCTTTATCTGTAAGGACAACCCGTTCACTGCATTNGCCACCAGGCAGTCAGTTCCGGCAATCAGTTTTCAATGTCGCCCTGATTGCTGCAGATTGAGAAAAAGCAAATGAACTTATCAGCACTTCAAGTGAACTTGACTTAGTTATCAGCACCAGCAACTCAACTCTCTGGGAAAGTTTTCAATTTCTGGTGACATTCAAACGTCGCTGTTGGTGATGGTGGTGGTGGTGGTCGTGGCGGTAATGAGACTACCAAACTTCAACGAAATGCATCAACAACTGCCGCGCCAACACTTGACAGCAGGCGATAAATAGTGATAGTGATGAATTGTGAAGCCAAAGAAGAAAGAAAGCAAACAACTGATAAGAGAGGGAGCGAGTATCAGGGCGATATATCATATAAGAGAGGCCCTTTTCTTGCGTGTTTTTTGCTGGCGTTTTTTGTC
>NW_016205472.1:1849-2181 GCF_001687245.7 Rhagoletis zephyria
TCACACCCGATCATGGCCACAGTGATCAACTCCTTTCACCAGGATCGCCAGCACCGGCTGCAACGCCGTCTAATCCTTTTTCTACTCGTTCTGTGCGTCCTCTCCTGGTCGGCCTTCTTTTGGCTGTACTTTGCTGCCTCCCAAAGCTCCATCTGTTCCGAAGTGCTACCTTCACCGGAAAAACTAGTCACCTACCAAACGGACAACTGCGGCGACAATTTAACCTTTCCTCTTGAGTACACTGAAGCATCTTCAGCCTGCATCAATGGTACATCCTTATCTCTACCATCAACAAATTCCACCCTAAACCATCTCATCTTCTCGCTTTGGTG
>NW_016205473.1:0-2181 GCF_001687245.7 Rhagoletis zephyria
AGCTTATCTGAAATTATCGGTAGCATATTTTCATAGGATTTGAAAACGGATGACGCCTTTGCATCGGTAATAGTAATTTTGCCTTTATTTTATTTTTTTTTGGTCAACTCTCTCGCTTTGTTCGGAATTTCAACAATCCGCTTCCTACACAAGTACATTACATAAGTATGTATGTAAATTCCATTTCGTTCGACTTCCTTCATTCAGATTAAAATATTTCAAATATTTCAGTGTGGCGTAGATGCAAATGTCGCTAAAGCATTGAAATTGAAAAACCATCAAAATACGATTCGAATTCAATGTAGTTTGGGCACAAATACTCTTAAATACATACATACATACATAAGTACGAGTATGTATGTGTGTATACGAATATACACTACAATCTGTTCGAAGACGAATACACCTACTGCCACTCCCACTAATTCTTCCTAGTGTCGACTTGTTTGTTCGTCTAGCGTCGCAAGTTGAGATTATCCGTCAAATGAATCAATGAATGATCGAACGAGTGAGCAACGCACATCCGCACAGGCAGCTATATAGACACCCAGCCGAGATGTCTATGGAACTGCAGCGTATAAGTGCAACAACTTGCGGAGTAGTAGAAAGACAGCGACAGAAAGTTTCAGGATTGTGCACCACGCGGCTGCCTACGCTGCAGCGTTGATTTGCCAACCCCATCACGCCGAATGCGGTTGGGCGCACGTTAGTTACCATTCAATGATTCAGCGATTCGACGATTTATTGCCTTGTGCGTGTGCACCATTGTAGCATTTGAGTCGATGCTCTTCGTTGGTATGAGCTGCATGGCGCAGAATTTCTTTTCCCGTTTCGTTACTGTGCATTCTCATTGCCGTCGACGATATGTGTTTGTGTGTTTCGTGCCGGCATGCATTTGTGCGTCTCAATAATTTTAAATGTTTTCCAATCATTCGTGAAATTGAAAGATTTATTTCAATCCTTCATTGCATGCTGCCTTTGGAGAATAGCTGCCACAAGTAGGCTTCAGCCGCGTCGCCTTGGCACATGCGAGTTTGAGTGCATCATCACGGCAACAGTGGAGGAACTGGCATCATTGTTGTGGATTAAGACTGGGTAGAACCCAAACTGCTGGAAAAAATTTGTTTGATATATTTTTTCACATAAATACATACGAGTACATATAAGAAGTCACTCTAGAGATTGAAAGTGTGAAGGCGCGTGAAATTGTATAATTGAATTGATTAACTTATTCATTTTATAAATACTACCCCAAGGAAAAGATATATTTCTTCTCATCTGAACAAAGCGACAACCACATACATACACCTACTTAAATATCTTTCTGTTCATTAGACTTCAAACCTTTACTTAATAGAGAGACGTTTCTGTAGGGGCAAAGTTCAAAGCGCTATTTTATTCTCAAACAATGATTAAAAATTTGCATTAAAATGTGTGAGTTAATCACTTCGGGCTAATAGCATTTGTTGACTTCAATTGAGGTGTCACCAAAGTGAAATGACATGTTCATTTTCATTTCTCATTCATGAGCGCATAAGCAAATGTACTTATATTTACATGTGTGTAAGAATGATTCTAATGCCACGTTTATAAACATGCAAACATGTACGTCCATACATACATACGTCACTAATTTGTTAGCCTCGTCAATACCCTTAACTTAATTTGCTTTGATGGGCGTTTCAAGCAAGCAATCCTCTTACGAATGAGTTTAAGTACACCCCTTCTTCAAACCCATTTCTTCCCCTAACCTCGCCCACTAAACGCTTGAGCTGTTTGTGTGTGGCGATTCTTTAATCATTTAGTTGTCTTTTTGTCATTGTTGCCTTCCAAGTCTAATTTACTTTCGCTGCTCATCTCGCTCATCAGCTTGGATGAGCAACTTGAGGCTTATTTTCCGAGTACTGTAGCTATTTCTTTTCCAACACTTAGGCATATTGTGATTCTTATTTTTTTCTTTAGTTTACTTGCAACCGACTGACTTAGGCCGACTTGTTGTAATTGCATCATAGCTTGGACGGATACTTTTCTAATAAACGGTAATGAGAAAAGGACTTGCTTACTACTACAAGCCGGCCACAGAAGATTATGTGATTATATGTTTATGGTTATTCATCATCTGCAAATGAGCATATGTACATGCCCAGCAAAAAATCGGTAATCGCTTTTAGTGGTAACGTG
>NW_016205474.1:0-2181 GCF_001687245.7 Rhagoletis zephyria
ATTCATAAAAATGAATCAAACTTAATAAAATTTTCATACAAATTTCAAAGTTTTTATTGAGAATTATAATATAGTATATTAAAAAGTCAATTACCGTCGAAAAGTACAGTTTTTGTATAGATTTCGTACTGAAGGAAAAAGTTAATTTCCCAACATTGGTTCAATCATTTACACTTTCTCACATTTTGAGATGAGTAAACGGGTGAGTAAATGGTTGGAAAGAAGCACCTCGAGGTCAGGGCGAACTCCCATCAGTACAACCAGTGATCTATGTCCAGAACGTACTTATATTATGAAAGGAACTCTTTTCCACCCTATTGAGTGGCAGCAGACTGAAAGCAGTGAAGAAGATGACAGTCGATGACGATGGAGTCGATGTCCCACCGCCTGACTGTGCCGAGGTATGAATGGTTGAAAAAAGCACCTGGAGCTAACGGCCCGCCATTTCAGCTATTCAAGTACGGCAGTGAACAGTTGATACGGTGCATGCATCAAATCTTATACAGAGTATGATGGTCAGATGGTCTGGGGAGCTCTTGAAACTAAGCAAGCTTCATCTCTCACTATTGGTGGGAGTGCTTACTGGTCACTGTGTGATTGGTAACCATGCTGTAAGGCTGAACGTTGCGGATAACCCTTACTGCACCATCTGCAAGGAATTTTATGAGGTGGAATTATCTCAACATCTGCTGCTCTGGTGCCCCGCCTTTGCGAGCCTAAGGTTTAAGCACCTTAGGTAGCACTTCTTTCACACTCCCGATGAGCTCTCGGGAGTGGACATCAGTCGACTGAAGAGCTTCATTGTGAGCACGGAGCGTTTCTCCGGCAAAAAGGCATAGGTGTCGTCTTTCTCCCATAGCTTCCTTCCTCTTTCCCCTACCCTCCCTGCATCCCTTTTTTCCCACCCCCTCTGAGGGCATCACAACGGACAACAACACAACACATGCGGAGGCAGCCCGCTTACCTAACCTAACCATGGTCAGATGAACGCATGCCCGACGACCGGAATTTAAGTGCACTCGCCGACTACCGCAGGATCAGCCTTTTTGGCATAGGTTACAAGGTCATATCGAGCGTATTGTATGATTGACTGAAGCCCACCGTCAACGAGCTGATTGGATCTTATCAGCGTGATTTTATTAAATCCATAATAGGCTTTGCACCAAATCCCGGAAAAGACTCGGGAGAATAGGACCATCTAAATGTCGATTTCAAAGCCGCTTTCGACAGCATGAAAAGAAGTTGTCTTTATGTCGTTATGTCTGAATTTGGTATCGCCGCGAAACCAATACCTATGGTCGTGTAAAATGATGTTCAGAAATATCACCAGCGCCGTCAGGATTAGGATNGATATTAATGCTGACCTTGTATAACGCTTGACAAAATAATTTACTATTAAATCACAAAGTAATTTTTGTGAAAATTGCAGATAGAGGGTATAGAATACTTATAAGCCCTCGATATGCTTCTTGGCACCCACGTAACTAGTGGCAAGTTAAAAAGGTAGACGACTTCGTTTATTTAGCAATCATCATTACAACACCAAGAATAGTGTCGGCCTTGAAATCCAACGTAGAATCTTCCTTGCGGCTCCGCTGGCTAGGTCATGCCGTTCGAACGGACAGAAACGCTCCAGCCTGAAAGTATTCAACGCGGGTCGCGATGCTGGTAACACAGGAAATACCAGGTGGCGTGCTGTTAGACTCGGCCAAAATCGCTTAAGTGGTTACAGCGCCAATAAAGAAGAAGAAGGCAGAAAATTAGGGTTATAAGTAAAGAGGGGCGTGGCACCCTACCGTACAAACTGAATTTTTCTTACTGCATATCCCTGTAGTTGTTTGCGGTAGAATACAAGAGCTTGGTGTGGAGTTATCAAATCAATACAATATTCTTGGAGTGGAATGGGAGTTGTTGGAAAAGGGGCGTGGCGCCTCTCATACGTACTAAAACTTTCTTTATTCATATAGAAGCTGGCTTCTACCATATGTCTGTATAAACTGAAATCTTCATGAAGCATATCTCTGAAGGCATTTAGCTACGGTGCTTGGAAGTGGTATTTTATCAATGCCAGGTTACTGCCGAAATACCTTAACTCGCTTAAAAAAATATACGGCCTAGGGCAAATTGGGCACAGAGAAAATATAACTTCGTTAAATTATTTTTTATGTTTGTTTAAAAACG
>NW_016205475.1:0-2181 GCF_001687245.7 Rhagoletis zephyria
ATGACAAATTGTAGCCAACATTTGTTGCCTGTGGAGATGCTACGTTAAAACGGTTACCCAACATCCCCCTTTGTTTGTAATTTAAAGTCAAAAAGTAAGATCTTTCAATAGGTATTTCCAGATAACCTTTAATTTGGTATGAATTATGTAACCNCATTGTGCAGGTCCATTGATAAAACGTATATATAGCAAACAAAATGACAAATTGTAGCCAACATTTGTTGCCTGTGGAGATGCTACGTTAAAACGGTTACCCAACATCCCCCTTTGTTTGTAATTTAAAGTCAAAAAGTAAGATCTTTCAATAGGTATTTCCAGATAACCTTTAATTTGGTATGAATTATGTAACCATCGAATATTATTTGTCAAAGATCTGTTGAAAAAACTGCGTGCGTCACTAGTTCTTTTTCTACTTTTTCTAAGATAACTGTAATTATTTTTTTTCTCATAAAACTTATTATGATTTAGTTCCGTGTTTCCTTTTATTAGTCTTTCAGCTCGAAAACAACACCTCACCACGTCGCTCAATTATCTACAAAAAGCCGTAACTAAAAATCCAAAATTTACTTTTTGATTGATTATGATGCATTTCGTCGAATCATAAGTCCCCACATCGTTATGCAATAAAAAAATTTAGTTAGTTGTGTTTTTTTTTTTGCATTTCAGCGACAATGTGAAATACACCCTTTCCCTACTATATTAACGATATGTTGAAAATTTTCGTTCATTCGCCTCAAAATATCAAAGCACATTGAGCGCATGGAATGGAACAACAAAACGGATTTGATGGCTTATGGTACCGACAGCGGTGAGTAGTTAATTGTGACTGCCTGCAACTAGGAAAAGTCGAGCTCAGCTAATAAAAACACTAATTAAAGCTATTCATTACAGGTGAACCTTTCCAAGAAGTCACCTGTGAACTAAGAAGAGTTGAGACCTTCATCGTCCGTGATTCTAGTAATTCAAATCATTATAAAAAGCGGCGTGCCTTTTTAAAAAAATAACAAGATTTTGAACTTATTCGGCTGGCAACCACGACTTTCAAAAGAATTTCTAGAATTTTTTCAAAATTTTCATTCCTAGAAAATAATAATTTATTTGCCATATTCATCTATTTAGAATCTCGCAACAAGTGCACATTTCTCAAACAACGTTCTTGCCATGAGGCTAGATTGAGAAGATGAAGGTCAGGAGGAAAAGCAACCCGGTGCAATTCTCAAAAAGAAATTTTTGCACCGCAATAAAAAAAGGAAAAAAACTTATAGTCCTCTCAACTGGTGCAACGTCAATCGAAAAGAATTTACAATTTTGTCAAGTTTCAAGTTTTTCAAGTTTGTCGCCTCGAGCGAGTAGTTATTTAGTGGCTCAGGCTTGATTTACGACCCTTTAAGAAAGAGTCTGTAACCCGAAAAGGCAGCAAAATGACTCTTTATTAAATATAATGTTAAAATTTTTTAATTCAAGTACTACATAAACAAACATTATTAAAAATTACCATCGTTTCCATTTTTTACTTACCTAAATCACCTAATGTACTCAACTAAATTATTTCTTAAAAATACTCGACATCCGCATTCGCATCCGCATCCGCGGATGTTAGCTTTTAAACATCCGCATCGGCATTCGCATCCGCGGATGTCTAAAACTCCACATTCGCAACATCCCTAGTATGTACAGTGCCGGGCAAAAGTGTTTTATTCTAATTTATTTTCGATAATTTTTATAAAAATATAGTTCGTACTTCACCAAAAAAAGAAAAAAAACAAAATCTCTAAGCTTTGTGCAAAACTCAGGAAAATTCAATAAACTTGCATACTGATTTGCAACTTTATATACAGATTTTTTAGAAAAATGTTAATTATGCAGTTGTATAGCATATCTAGTTTTAGTATAACAAAGTGCAAGTTTGAAGTTGCTAAAAATTCGTATAAATTTTTTGCAATTTTTTTCACTCAGGTTCTTCCATACAAAGTGTGTTCGACAATTATTTTTTGTATGGAGAAAATAAGCAACACCTTCCGAATATAAGGTTAGCCTCTTATTCACAGAGTAGGTCACGAACATTGTTGTCAAACAAATACGTGCTGATCAGTGATCGGACTTTAAACAAAATTCTGTGTGGTAAAATCTGGAAAAAAATGTGGTAAACTTCAAAAAAATGTGGTAGATCTCTGGATTTGG
>NW_016205476.1:0-2181 GCF_001687245.7 Rhagoletis zephyria
TGCTTACAGTGGGATAAACTTCAAACCTCTAATATAAATTAGTTAAATTAGTTATTATTTTTTTTGTATAAATTTTAAGTTTTCGTTTGGAATAATTTTCATGAACTTATCTATTAGGAGATCTCTTTGGAAAATTACCGTACATCCGATATCTATTGAAATTTTGACATCCTCACTTTTTGGAAAAAGAAGTTCAAGATACAAGTTTATGTGGAAAAAATAAATTAAACAATAAAAGTCTCTTTATATTTATGGAACTTATAATAGAAAAATTTTTATTTCATTGCCCAGACTTTATGAATAGCCTACTCTATAAGTAATAGTAGAAATTCCGAATTAGTAAGTTCAGTCAAGACGTCATTCAAAAGTTTTGAAGAAAATCACTTTTCTCTTTTGTGAAAATTTGGGACTATCTTATGCGGGTATTGTCGATAAAATGTTAGTCTATGAATGACTAAAAATTAACGAATAAATGTTTAATCGCGATTAATGATTAAAATTAATTGAGCGATCGCTGTGGTGTAGTGGTTAGAAGTGCGCACTACCAGTCCGAGCCCAGTTCGGGCCAACAAAAAAAAGAAAATGTTTTTTGTAATAGTGGTCGGCCCCCGGTAGGAGTCGGCGTAAAACTGTAGGTCCCTCCCCTTTGTGCGACAACATCAAGGCGCATGCCACAATCGGAGGAGTAGCTCGGCCAAACACTAACATATGTCGATGGTCCTCTGCAATAACGGCACAATTCAAAATTTCAGGTTTAGAAAAATACATAATTTGAAAGCTTACAGTATGACTGCATATAATCCGGAATAATTACGTTCCAAGACATATTATTGCTAAATTACGAAACAAAAAATCTTTAATTGGTTCTACTGAAATATATGAAATTTTTAGTTGTGTCGATATGTAAGCGCCTTTCTATTATTATTAGTAATCATGAATACAATTTCAAATTACATAAACCCAGTCACAGCCCTTTTTTGTATTCGACGCTTCCAGAAATCACATAATACATAAAATAAATAAAAGCTGTTTTGTTTAATATTACATAAACTGGAAAATGTTAAAAATAAGTGCGCTTGTGTACAGAGATTTTAGAACCTATTTAGTTCCTAAAATGTCTGTTTGCAACACATAACAATAAAAATCAAATTGCTAAGAACCATGGTACAAAAATAGAAGGTAGTTTCATTTATTGACATTCGTTGTTGTTGCCGACCACTTGACTTTTAATAAGTTTATGACATTTTATTAAAATCATGCTACCAGATTCACTAGCAGAAAAATTTTTGTTTCTTGAAAAAGTAAAAAAAAAAAAATTAAGTTAGTGAAGTTGGATGAAAATTTTAAAAAGTCTTGCGCGTTTTCAAACTGAAAGAATTTGATACACCTATGCAAACGTTCGAAAATAAAGTTTTTTGCTTTGCCGAGGATAGAGTACGTAATACGATTTAAGCAGTTTGATTGCGTTTTTTATAATTAATTTATTTCGATTGCTTAGACTAGAAACGTAACCTAATGACGCGTATATCAGCGCGGTGGATGAATGACTAACTGAGAAGTGTTTAATGTCAGTGTCAGTGTTGCCAGAACTGTTTGGGGTGACCGGCTAGATTGGACAAAAAAAACGGCTAAAATGTTTCAACTAGAATTAACTTTTTTTTTAATACATAAATTACAATTAGAAAGACTAGTAAATCCATTAAATATTTTTTTGGTTAACAAAGATTATTTCTAGCTAAGCTGTACACCACTTTATTTTTGTTTAACAAAGGAAACTGTCGTTATACGTAGCTAAGCTTTACATCAGAAGTCATGTTTGTATTACTTAAATATAAAAACAGAGATAAATTACAAACTTATGGCATTTTCTTTTCTATTAAACAATTTTGCCTTCTTATAAATATTGTAACATTTGCAGTAGGTTGCTTTTTGTCCCGCAATATGATATTAGCAAAAAGTATGGCACTTTTGCTTAGGCGGAGGGCAATATATTGAGAAATGAACACGTAAAGTTGTGAAAGGGTTGAGGAAAACAGAGCAACATTATTTCGAGAAAAGAAAACGCCACGATACAAACACAGAAGGTAGTTTAATTAATTAATATTCGTTGTTGTTGCCGAGCTTTTAACAAATTTATGACATTTAACTAAAATCATGCCACCAGATTCACTAGTAGACAAA
>NW_016205477.1:0-2181 GCF_001687245.7 Rhagoletis zephyria
TCAAGTTCTGCAAGCAGATGAACAGCTTCAGGCTGCTAAACGCGACCGATCAGCTGAGCGTTCTCAAGCCATTTCTCTTTGACATACTGATGATCCGTTTTGCCTTTATTGTTGATTTAAGTAGTGGTGATGATGGCGCCTGCTGGAACACCGTCAACAACGAGGGCGCCACCTCGACGCTGGCGGTGCCCTTCAACTTGAGGGCCATTTCGAGGATTATCAGGCGGCAGCACGATAAGTTCATTGAGAACTTTGAGTTCACCAAGGTGCTCCAAGGTGAACTGGAGGGCGATCCGATGATCAGAGATCTGCTGACGGCGCTGGTCATGTTCAGAAATCACAGTGCCATCTCCTGTTCGGAGTTTATCAAGTAATTAAACAGTTTTTTCTGTTTTTTTTGTNTTCTATTCACGGCTGCTGCAAAAGTACCTAGAGCAGAAGTACGCGAGCAGGGCAAAAGCAGAACAAAAGTTGACCAGATTAGTGCAACTGATGATGTTTTTTGATCATATCAAGAACAATGAACGACTGCTTTTTTACGAGATGGACCTAAACCAGGTCCCAACTGTTTACTATGAAATCTATGATTTGTAAAGTGCTGCAGTTGTACAATATATTTATTTTCATTTCACACTGTCGTACAAAAATCGTACAACTGTACGGGCAGTGCACTGAGTGACTGTGTCTGCTTGTCTGCTGTTGATTGGCTGCCAATGTCAATCAAACAAACATAAAACTGTGTTGTGAAACTACTGCAGTGCATTTTGTGTGTTAGCTAACAGATAGTAAGTGGCAATCAGCGACAAGTGTCTTCTCTTTTTCTTTTTCTTCTTTTTAAACGTCGACAATTGGTGATAACGTTGCTCAAAGAACGATTTGCCGACGATCACAATGTTTGTCTTGTGATTTTGTGGTGTTGGTGTTGTTATTGAACTGCCTCTGTCATCAACAGCCGTAATTTGTACCTACTAATTTTTTTTGTAAATAAATCTTAACCAAAAAAATCAGTTAAAAAGATGAACGCCGTTAAGAGGTGCAAGATTTGCGGCGATGTCGCTACAGGTAATTCTTGACATTTGTTGACATTTGTCAAAATGTTTATCAAAACTAAAAGAGTTCTTTTATAACAGGTTTCAACTATCAAATTCTGACTTGTGAGAGCTGTAAAGTGAGAAAACAAAAATTAAAAAGTCACCAATTAATCACAATGTTTACTTTTTGCAGGTTTTCTTTCACCGAAATGCTCACTTATCCAAGGTAATCACTTTTCAATGTTTTTGTTGGTCATTTTCACAAATCAACTTTTTTTTATTTTTAAACACAGAAACTAACATGCAAAGAAAACAAATCAGCCAACAATGCCCACTGTACAATAGATCTGAAAAGCCGCAAAAAATGCCGACACTGTAGACTGGTCAAATGCCTGGCGCTGGGAATGATTCGCGATTCAAGTGAAAACACCAATGCATCTCAATCACTAGAACTTATAAAGAAGCAGACTGCAACACATCATTTTCAACAAAGTTCACTTCAAGTTGATCAGCTTCTGGAGGAGCTCTTCTGCAAACGGCCCACCTTTTTGCTGTCTCCTTTTACTGAAGTTACAGCTTTTACCTGTGGTCATCGAGCTGCCAACCTGAATGACTTTGAACGCTTCAAAATGGCCGAGGTGGAGAGTGCCTTTGCCCTGGTCGGCGGCGATGAAAACCGCCTTCCAATGACTTCTCCTTCAGTTATCGACGTCTACGACAGCTTTTGGTTCCTTCATGTGGCGGTGAAGGTGGCCATCAGATTTTGCCGACAGTTGGAAGCTTTTAATCGACTAAAAGAAGTCGATCAAATTTCCCTGCTAAAAAGTTTCTTGTTCTCCATTTTGATGATTCGTTTTGCTTGGAGTTTTGATTTTGAAAAGGATGGCTGGCCGGTGTTGAAGGTACTTTGTTTTGTTATTGATTTTTATGATTTGCCAACTTTTACAGTTCTTTTTGTTTTTAGGACGAGTCTGCCACTGAGACCGTTTTTGTGCCCTTTAGTGTATTTGACTCCTGCACTACTGAAGAGTACGCTGTGAAGATGAATCAGTTTACGAGGAGTTTAAAAGAGGAGCTGGGCGATGATTTACTGCTTAGGGACTTGGTGAGCATAGCGAGTAAAAGTTTGAAGTAATGTTAACATTTTTTT
>NW_016205478.1:0-2180 GCF_001687245.7 Rhagoletis zephyria
ATGGGAGTTGAAGTCGGTTTTTTTTTTGCTAAAAATTACTTGTTAAATATACTCATAGGAGCAAACAGACTGAACTATTATAGTAAAAAAAATTGCAAGATTGTTAATCATTTTACCCCACATATATACCTTCTATTAAATATATTTTAACAACTGTAAAATTTCTGTTTCAACTCCTTCTCGTTTTCTCATTTGGGCAATTTGCTATCTCAACATTTCATTTAAAAAATGGCATCAATCCAATCAGATCCATCGGTATCAAATATAAATGATTAGGCAGAATTAAAATTGGGTTGTCAAGCAAAGAAATATATAATAGAATAGAATATATAATAGAAGATATGTGTTAACAGTGGAAATTCGTGGACGCCCTCTGACATTTCCCTTTTATCATAGTTTTTTAACACAATCTGTAGAAGAGGTAGATGTGAAGCTTAGCAGGTTGCTAGACGCATATGTAGCTGAATTCCAAGTATTTCATGGTTTAATGTAAGATGTCCCAATCAGATGGCATACTCTTTACTTAGGGATAAAGTGGTTAGTTCAGTAAAACTCTTCTCTTCTCTACAATTTACATACATTGCCCGTATATACGCAGAAGGAGAGAGTATAGATATACCAACTGCAGTGAATGGTAAATTCTGTCAAGTATAACTTGTGTTTTGAGACCCTTTTACGCACCGACTTCAGATATATTCTCTGACGTATCATGCATATCGATCGACATCATGTTGCAGGCAATGGCCAACTGGGATGAAAATGGCTCAACGCAGCTATGCTCCTATATACCTATCAGCCTGTTACCGTACACGTCCCATATCTTCAAGTTCACAGGATAATACCACCTCACCAGTTAGGCTTTAGGGAACAACATGGAACGATCTAGCAATTAAATCGCATTACATCGGAACATCATTTGCAAAAGGTTTATTGCGCTCTGAAGCCCATGCAATTCAAGCTGGAGTAAAACAAAAGAGTATCCTTGGCCCGGTAAAGGTTAAGGAATAGAAATGTAAACAAGTTACATTTATGTACAAAGACCACAAAGCAATCATGCCGCCCAGCTCGAGGACCACCTGGACAGGCTTACTGGGCGAAAACATATAGAGGTTGAAAGAACTCATCTTAAGTTGAAGGCCAGTTCTCCAGTGTGGCTTATTAACTCTCGTTCAACCCTGAGTCATACTTCTGAAAATGATTATGTACACCATAGTTCTAAAACCGATTTGGACTTATCTATGTGAGTTATAGAGAAATGCGAGCAGTACCAAAAGGGAAATCCTTCGTCGTGCGCATTCCAAAAGCCTTACGAATTAAGAATTTCCGAAGTACGAACCGAAATAGAGCAAAGGCGAAATATGCATCGAGAGTTTTAGCGCACGCATATTAATTAGCAAGATCTCTATTGCGTGTAAGCAGGAACTAAATATTAGGTAGAAATTACATGCCAGCGCAGTTGTAAAATTTTTTTTGGGGCCAGGTAAGAGAAACTTTTCCCAAATAATAATCTTAACATAAAAATATTAATTTGCACTTCAAAAAATCATCCACTGGTCATAAATCGTGTTTACTCTTCCCCATCTCTGCTTACTGTAAACTCATTATTATTTCATTTATTTGGCGTTCGTTTTTGTTCTTGACGCCATTCTTACAATATTAAAGTTTTCCCTTAGTTTGCTGTATGTAGTGTCGGCCGTCAGTATTCGTTATGAAAATTAAACTTTGCTGCCCACTTTGTGCACTTTCTTTAATTAGTGCTGAACTTTGCGAATATTTTTATTTTTTTATTTTTTTGCAAAAATTCCATTCACATTATTTTACAAGTTGCAATCTGCATTCCGCTACTTAACAACGCATTTTCTTAATACATATTTTATCGTCATAAAGTGCAACCATTTTGCACGCAGATTTTCCTTTACAATTCCTTTTTCAGCTCAGTGGATCCTTCCTCATATTCTACATTTACTTGGAGTGAGGCTTTTTATTGTTACTCGAATTTTTTTTTGCCATTTTTTAAGGCATTTCCACGCATAAAATCTCATGTGAATATTCATGTGCAATTTATTTTTATTTTCCTCTTGGTCATTAATTTATTTTTATTTTTGAAATTTCTTTTATTTCGCCGCCAGCTATCCAGTACTGGCCATCCATCGTGCAACGTGGATTCGGGCAATAAGTTT
>NW_016205479.1:0-2180 GCF_001687245.7 Rhagoletis zephyria
AATGCGCACGATTACACGACGCCAAATTAGGGCCCGGGTGCTAAATATATACTAGGCAGAAGAAGAAGAGGAAGAAGAAGTGCAATGGCTAACAATCAGATAGGCAGATGAAACAAACAGACTGGCAGAGACAACACACAAACAGGCAAACAGCATCAGCAGCGTGTGTGGCACTGTTGTTTGGCGAGCTGGTGAATAAATAAAACATGGCTCTTCTTCACTCCTCTCTTTCTCTCCAGCAAAAGTATCTTCGATGCTGCGCTTATTATCTGCAACAGTAGATCACGAGCTGTTTTGTGAAGCTGTTGTTGCTTTTGCTGCTGCTCTCTTTAAGACGATTAATCAATTGGCCCTAATGAATTGATATCGATTCACCGGCCGGGCAGTGAGATAGAAGGAGAGCTGCAACAAAAACTGCTGTTTCTGCTGTGCGTAGTGCTCTCTGCAACACTCCAGAGCAGAGTGGAGAGGTTGCTCATTTATATTCTCTCGTTACTAAGACGCCATAATTGCTTCATTTACAATTCCGATTGCTCGGACACNGAGTGTCTTTGATGCTGCGCTTATTATCTGCAACAGTAGATCACGAGCTGTTTTGTGAAGCTGTTGTTGTTGCTTCTGCTCTCTTTAAGACGATTAATCAATTGGCCCTAATGAATTGATATCGATTCACCGGCCGGGCAGTGAGATAGAAGGAGAGCTGCAACAAAAACTGCTGTTTCTGCTGTGCGTAGTGCTCTCTGCAACACTCCAGAGCAGAGTGGAGAGGTTGCTCATTTATATTCTCTCGTTACTAAGACGCCATAATTGCTTCATTTACAATTCCGATTGCTCGGACACGGAAAAGCGATTGCAATGAATGAGTGAATGAATGAATGAATAGGAAGACTGTGGCCATGTGCGAGACTGTCTGCTAAAGTCATTTGCAGTCGAATGTTGGCTCACTGCCACTACCACTACATCTCAATACAGTTTCCATTTGCAGTGATNCGAATGAATGAATGAATTGGGAGACTGTGGCCATGTGCGAGACTTTGTCTGCTAAAGTCATTTGCAGTCGAATGTTGGCTCACTGCCACTACCACTACATCTCAATACAGTTTCCATTTGCAGTGATGTGATCTGCTGTACAGCGTGTGATCAATCAATAGGCAAATTGTTCTTTAATAAGGCACTGCCTAAAAAGAATAAGAAAAAATAAGATGAAACTATTAGTTCAACAGCTCTGATGATGGCCACAAAACTGCGGCTGCCAATTAGAGGCAATAGGGCACCACGAGCAGTAAAAGTGTAATTGAAATGAAAACTGAAACACAAGTTTCGGTTATGAAAAGCACACTGATTCTCAAATGACTGCACTTTGAAAGATGACATCGCCCATTTAAAGAGAAGAAAATCGTCGATCGCTTTTTAGTAAAAAACTTTTATTATGGAAATGGCCACACACTGGTGCTTCAGTTCAATTAAAGAGCAGAATCAGCTTGCCATCGCTTGTGAGCAGGGAAAAGTTTAAACAAAACCCAGGCCAGGCATAGTTTAGCTTAAGAAAAAGGGCAGAAAAAGAAAACATTGAATACCGAATAAAAAAGGAGTGCACGCAAAAGTGGCAATTGTTAATTGAATCTATTAATCAGTGACACTGTGCAGGAGAAGGAGAGAAGGCGAATCGTGCGTGAGCTCGATTAGTGACAGTGCACTGCCTAAGTAAAGAGAAAAGGAGAAGGGGTCCAAGACTTCTAAGAGAGTGTCGATTCGCAAAAGAGAAATAAAGGAGATGGCGTAAAGTGAGCGGGTTTTGTTGGAGCGAACAGCGGCAAAAAGCCAAGATCGTTCCACAGGGCGCTCACCGGGCAAATCTCATTACTTGCAGATTGCTTTCTAATACGGCGCCCATTATTTTCGATCTTTTGCCTTCTCTCTAATAACTGCGCAGCAAAGAAAAAGCAAAAAGCAACGCCAATTGAGCAAAGCCAATGGAAAGTCTGTCAGTTTATCGAAAGGCGGCTATCGCACCCGGGCACACACACACACACTTACNAGTACTGCAAAAACATTTACATTTAACCAGGGAGATTATTCTGAAGCGATATACACACGCAATGCCAAGCGAAAGGGAGGTTATTTAAAGACGAACCAAATGATGGCAGATTAATAAGAAAATGATAGCAAAAACGGATGAT
>NW_016205482.1:0-2180 GCF_001687245.7 Rhagoletis zephyria
TCAAAGACAGAAGAAGAAAAGTCTGTAGCCTGTACAGTGGCTGGTTGTACAAAAGTGTTTGCCAATCGCAAATACATGGCCAATCATCGATCAAGTGTTCATCGCGCCAAAAGTATTGTTTGCCAAGTTTGTAGCGCTGCTTTTAAAAGTCAGAACGCACTGAAGCGGCACCAACTCATTCACCCCCAAAATAATCCTCTGCAGGTAACTTCTTTTTTTGTTTACACTAGTATCCGCTAACCTTCCCCCTTGTTTCTTTTTAAGGATTCTACAAAGTTTCCAAATAAAGTCGCTCCAGCTGACGACTATCGCAGGCGTACCGATGGCAGGTACTCAGAGGCGTACTCTTCTGTTCCTGATGGTAAAACTGTTGTATTTCACATCCTCTGATCTAATCCATTGTTTCTAATTTGCTTAGTCTACATCGATGTTGATCCGGTGCATGACCAACCAACAGACCCAACTGACGCCAACATTGTGGAAGCACTGAAGATTCTCTCCTCAAGTCAGAAAAAGGCTAAAAATAAAATATTAATTGCCAACTTCAAAGAAGAGTGGCATATTATATACTCTGCACACCTGATAAAAGCCTCCGAAGATAAGACTTCGCTACAAGTGATCATAACACGTCTTCTTCGACAGTATCCGACTAAGAGAAAGTGTTGTGGCAGCACTTATGATGGAATTTATTCAAAGTACACTAGCATTTTTGCTAAGGACAGACAAAAGTATCTCCCCAGTTGCCTTTTGGGCAAGGACACTGTTGACGGACTGTTCACACCTTCTGATGATGTTATCAATCTGTTTGTTAGCATTCGCCGATACAGAGAAAAGGAATACGAGGATCCGCGATTCCCAAAACAAAAAATTGATCGTAAGCAGCATTTAGCGCCATTTGAAACTTTCAACCTTTTAACTTCTATCTTTTCAGCGCCAACCTTGAGGTCTCTGAGAAGATGGGCAAAAACAGTGTTGGAAAATCTAAAAGTTCAAGAGCCATCGTCTTCTGCCGAGTGGCCGTCAGCATCAGAGCCTCTCGCTAGGAAGATAATCAATGATCAGCTTAAAGAACACCCGTCTCTCCTTCGCATCCTGAACGACTTCTCCTACTACAAAGCACATCTTCGTCGGGCAGTCAAGTTTATACTGCGGGCAAATTATCCTCGACAGAAAGCAAAGCAACTGGCCCGAATTTACGTCAACTTGGAAAAACCGTCGGGTGATGGAGTCTGCGACCTACTGATGGCGGCTATTTATTGTGGTATCTCCTCTCTCTTTTGTGCTGGAAAACGAAATTACGCACACAAACGGTCTGTTCGAAAAGGAACTGCCAAATCAAACGCCCGCCTTTACAGCATTTTCAAGGAAAGTCGACAACACGGCCGTGACCTGCTCTCCTTCAGCATTCTCAACAACTGTGGCCTTATCTCGCGAGACACAGCTCACTTCGCTGAAGTCTGCGTCATAGCTTTCCTGCAGCTGCTCAAGCCCAACTACAACAAACAGCGAGGAAACAAAAGCCAGATCAAAAGCAGTGTTGCCCAAGCTCTGCCCCTCGAAATGTTGCAGGAGATCGGCTTGGTTCTGCTGCTCGAAGGCTGGCTGACCTTCAATGCAGGGGCAGGCACATTGGCGCCGGCGTGGATGGAGGCGCTTGCCACTCCGCCCGAAGGACCGATACTACCTCTTCGGCTGCGACTCCACGGAAAAGAAGAGGTTGACGATGACGAAGGAGAAGAAGAAGACGAAGAGGACGAAGACGAAGAGGACGAAGACGAAGAAGACGAAAAGGAGGATGAAGAAGAAGAGGAGGACGAAGAGGAGGACGAAGAGGAGGATGAAGAGGAGGACGAAGACAAGGAGTCAATAAATCAAGACAGTGCTTTGCATCAATCTTGCAAACTCAAGTGGCACGACTTTCAGTAGTAGGCAAAACTCAGTAACTCGGCAGGCGGGACGAGCAGTCTGGCTGACAAAGTGGCGCGAGCTGCAAACAATGGTAGCGAATGTATAATCAACGGATGACGTGCTTTGCCTGCTCAAAAGCCCAGACGCTACTTTCTTTTGCTTTCACTTGATTCTTTGTTGTCCCAAAAAGCTAATATGAAATTACATTTTTCTTTATCGATAAGAAGCAAAATAATTTAGGCAAAATTAAAAATTCGAAACAGCAAAGCTGA
>NW_016205483.1:0-2180 GCF_001687245.7 Rhagoletis zephyria
CAATAGAAGTATTTTACAATATTAAAACAAAATTGAACGTAAGAAAACACAATATGTTCGATGTAGAAAATATAAGAATTTTATTTTTGTTGAAAAATATTTTTTTGTTTTGTAGCACCACAAACGGTGCGGATTCGTTGCGACAGAATCGCGTAGGTGTGTGGATACCTTTAGTACACGGTGCATCAATTTCGGCAGGTACTTCATCGGCAAATAGAAACTAGTACAAAATCGGAAAGTTTAGAAGCAATATATTCTGCAAACATTTTGATTGTTCAGAGTTAGTACTAAATTAGAATTTATAATTAAAGCTACAAGGCTATAAAAAAGACAAAGTTTCGTCAAATTTCACACTTTTATAGCTCATTTAATTCTGGTATGACAAAGTAAAAGTTTGAAGTATATAGCTACAAAATACCGTTGATTTTTGGCAATAGTTTTTTTTTTTTGGTTTGTTGACGGGGTTGTGCATTTTCCCTCATATAAAAAAAATTGTCGACTTCAACCTTGAATAACTTTTTGAGGAGTTAATTTTTGGGAAAAATCAATTACCTTCAAAAATACATATACACTGACTCAAACAAGTGACCACGCGTTGGTTTTCTTTTTAAATATTCTTAATATTTTTCGAATTTATTTATTTTTTTTGTTATTTTTCTATAAAAATACCGTCCAAGCTTTAATCAAACTCAAATATGTTTTAACAGTTTCAGTCTTTATACAAAATTTAGGAAAATTCAACAAATTTTTAACTTTTTCGTGTTGATTTTAGAATAAGTTTTTTTGGCACTGCATTTGTGGTTCTTTTATATAACAAGTGCAGTTCACAAAAACAGGCGCTGATATCTTGAAATTTTGTTGTTAATGTTCTCCCGCATTTTATTTCATAAAAAATCGTGCTTATATGAAAAAAGGGAAAAATCCGTCAACAAAAAAATCTCAAAAATCAAGCCGTTTAAAACTTGCACTTCATTGGACTAAAATTGTATGGGCTAAAAAACTGCATAACCAAAAATGTTCTTAAGATTCAGATCAAAATGTTGAAATTTGGATGAAAATTTGTTAAATTTTCTTAAATATTGTATAAAGTTTGAAACTATGATTTATGTATGTGGATTTGGCTAAAGTTTGGGCAATATTTTTATACAAAAATAACAACAACAAAAATTTATTCGCAAAACATTACGAATATTTAAAAAAAAATCAACACGTGGTCACTTTATTGAGTCACTGTATATCGTTCATTCCGATATGTTGACTTAAAAACCAGTTATGAAATTTCAAAATTGAAAAAATTGTTCCCCTGTATTTTATATGGAAAATGGAAATCCGCGATGAGCGACCCATAAATCTTAATATTAAGGGCTGCGTCGCAAAATCTGCAGAAACTTTCAAGTTTCACTACCATTCCATGGTTGCATTTCGAATATAACAAATTTTTATAGAATTTTTAAATTATTTCGGGTGGAAAAAATAGGACTTTTGTGTATATTTCTTCCGACTTTCTTCAACATATGCTTCAATATATCAACTATGGCCGCAACTACACTCCGATTACGAATGCATCCTTTTCAGCCTACTTCCTTTCAAATCATCGGAATTCAGTAAATATATGAAGCAACAAAATATATACTGTTGGCGTTTTCGTTTCTATCGAAAAATTTTACCTTATCACTGCCCTCTCAGCACAAAACACTAAGAACTGGGCAGTGAAAAGGCAACATTATTTGTAGAAACGAAAACGCCATAACTTTTTTCTTTAGCAAATCGCTCGAATGAAATGCCATTTTACTCTCCTTGCTAGTTTTTTAAACATTCGTAAAAACTCGTAACAATTATTTGCATCACGAACAGAACTAATATCCACATACATATGTACATATGTATGTTCGTGTGCATATTTACTTAGTTTTTATTTTTATTTTTATTTTTATTTTTATTTTTTTTTATTTATGGGCTCACCTACATATTTTAAAACACCTGCGCCAAAGATAAGAAAAAGCTTTTCCAAACATGTTAGTTACTTAAAAAAAAGAAAAATCTGTATTTGTGTGTGTGTGTTTGGATTGACGGCACATTTCACCACTTCGCAACTGACAGTTAACAAGCCGGCAGTCGACAGACGGTTGTCAGCATTGTGGAAGAATACAAGTGAGATATCTTAGGGTTGACAGATAGTT
>NW_016205484.1:0-1668 GCF_001687245.7 Rhagoletis zephyria
TATTTAATGTTCGGCTCCGCCCGAACTTAAGACTTTTTTACTTGTTAAGTTTGTCTATAACCATTTTCTGTTAATATTACTCCACATTATGTTGGAGAACAGTCCGTCACATAATGTTAATTTCAACAAAACAGTCCTGGTAAATGTGCTCTGTAAGCGTGCTGGTGGCTTTAATGTAGTTCATTTCAACGCTCGCAGCTTGAATAGTGATAAACTGGATAGCATTAGAAGTATATTTGAAGATTCGTTTGTTGACGTTGTTTGTGTGTCAGAGACTTGGTTCAGTGCGGATATTCCGGATTATTGCTACTCAATCCCAAACTATAATTTGTTTCGCAATGACCGTTTGGGTAGAAGAGGTGGTGGAGTGGCTGTGTATTAAATGTTAATATTATAAGTTCTTCTACGTCTGAGATTGAGTTTATGACTGCCGTGATTTCAGATGCGAGCACAAAAGTTTTGGTGTCTTGTGTGTACAATCCTAGCAAGAACATTTCATTGCAGCCTTTTTTCGATGACCTTACTCCTCGTCTTCTTGACTATGACCACTATATTATATGTGGCGATTTTAACATTAATCTACTCTCACCTGACTCTTTATCCAAGAATTTTTTAGACTCTGTCGCATCAGTTGGTATGTCTGTTGTNAGAATTTTTTAGACTCTCTCGCATCAGTTGGTATGTCTGTTGTCAATACTTGTATGCCTACAAGATTTTCATTCAATGTTCGTCCTAGTCTTCTTGACATTTTCATAGTTCCAAGGTCTACTTCTGTGCGTTTGTTTGACCAAATGTCTTTCATCNTGTCGCATCAGTTGGTATGTCTGTTGTCAATACTTGTATGCCTACAAGATTTTCATTCAATGTTCGTCCTAGTCTTCTTGACATTTTCATAGTTCCAAGGTCTACTTCTGTGCGTTGGTTTGACCAAATGTCTTTCATCCCTGACCACGATTTGATTTTTTGTTCGTTCGACGTTAAGTTAAATAACAAAGCTGAAGAAGAGACGAAGTTCTATTACCGTGACTATAAGGCCATTTAATTTGATGCGTTGTTTTCGGATTTAAACCGGTTCCATTGGCATTTTTGTTGGCAGCTAGTAACTGCTGACGAAAAACTAGATTTCTTGGTACAAAATATCTTATATTTTTTTAATAAGCATGTACCTATTCGCCAGTGTATCTCTAAGTCACGCTCCTGTCCATGGTTTAACAAAGAAGTTAAATTAGCGATTAAAAAGCGTAATATTTCCTACAACACCTGGAAAAGGAGGCCAACAGAGGAAAATTGGAACCTCTACAAACGTGCCCGGAATTCGGCTACTATTTCTGTACGGCTAGCTAAGAAGAACTTCTTCTGCGCAAAGCTTAACGTATCGTTGCCTCCTAAACAGCTCTGGGGAAATTTGAAAAGGTTGGGCGTGCGGTCAAGCTCAGAAATACCCTGCTCAGTTGATCCCAATGAACTCAATAATTTTTTTGCTTCTAGTAGTTGATTGACTAATTACACGTCTGTAACAAATACCACTTCTTCGTCTTCTGACCAACACACCCTCTCGAGATTTCAATTTAGTTCCGTTTGCGAGGAGGAAGTGGCCAGATGTGTATGCAGTATTAAATCTAATGCTGTGGGGAATGATGAGCTTCCGATAAAGTTTGTCAAATTAAT
>NW_016205484.1:1689-2180 GCF_001687245.7 Rhagoletis zephyria
TTGACTAATTACACGTCTGTAACAAATACCACTTCTTCGTCTTCTGACCAACACACCCTCTCGAGATCTCAATTTAGTTCCGTTTACGAGGAGGAAGTGGACAGATGTGTATGCAGTTTTAAATCTAATGCTGTGGGGAATGATGAGCTTCCGATAAATTTTGTCAAATTAATTTTGCCTTACATTCTCGCTTGCTTTACACACATACTCAATCACTGTTTAACCACTTCGTGCTTTCCATCCAAGTGGAAAGTAGCAAATGTCACACCAATAGCCAAAAAACCTGGTGCCTCTCTGATTTGTGAATTCAGGCCCATAATTATATTAACAGGACTTTCTAAGGTTTTCGAGATGCCTTTCGCGCAGCAAATATCTGACTTCATTCATAAAAATAACCTCCTAAACCCTCTGCAGAGTGGTTTCAGAGCTTGTCACTCCTGTTCTACTTCTTCTTCTCTTCTTTTTTGGCGCTGTAACCGCCTAAGCGATTT
>NW_016205485.1:0-2180 GCF_001687245.7 Rhagoletis zephyria
AGAGGGGCGTAAAACTGAAAGTTGACGTAGGAGTTGGCTTCGGTGATGGTGAACCACACAGTCCAGGAGGTGAGCGGCGCAAGGCGCTGCGACATTGGCGGCTGTTGCTGCTGGTGATGATGGTGAGGGTGATAGCTGCTGCTGCTGCTGCCTGATTCAGAGGGTGGCAGTCGGATTTCCTTAAAGTACGACGGATCACGAGGGAAAGAAAGTGGACAGTGGTTTGAAGGCAGTTGATCGGAAGATGAGGAGGAGGAGGAGGAGGAGGAACGATGAGAGGAATCACCCGGAAAGTAGTCACTGGTGCTNCCTGATTCAGAGGGTGGCAGTCGGATTTCCTTAAAGTACGACGGATCACGAGGGAAAGAAAGTGGACAGTGGTTTGAAGGCAGTTGATCGGAAGATGAGGAGGAGGAGGAGGAGGAGGAACGATGAGAGGAATCACCCGGAAAGTAGTCACTGGTGCTGCGATCAAATGAATTCGAAAAAGAGGAAGCAGAGGCAAAGTTGGCTGAGCTCGTGTCGAGGTCCTCCACGACGATGCAGGGCACTTTGGGATTTAGCTCGGAGAATCTACCCTGCAGGCTGTTGCCTCCGTTGTTCTCCGGAGCTGAGCTCAATGCTGAAAGGTTTTGAAAATGTTAGGTTCAAAAACTGAAAAAAAGTTGTAAACAAAACTTACCACAAAGAAGAATGATAACAAGAAAGAGGATGAAGACGAGAATGAGCAGCAGCAGCGTGGACCGCCTCCAAGTGCACCGGTGCTTGGAGAGGCCACCACCACTGTCGGCGGACTTTTGATCTTGAAAGTGATGAGGGTGGTGAAGACCAGGGTGGTGACCACCAACACCACTTCCACTACCAGGACCGCCCATGGCCGAGGACAGTAGATTACTAAGATAGGAGATCACATTTGGCGTTCGGTGATGGTTGGCACTTGAAGAGGAGGCGGCAGCGGCAGCAGCTAAGCTGCCTGAATGCAAACCCGGTGGCGGCCCAGAGCCGGCAAAGGAGTTTTTCAGCAGCTGAGATAGAAAAAAGTAGCAAAAAA
Source organism: Rhagoletis zephyria (assembly GCF_001687245.7). Classification (NCBI taxonomy): domain Eukaryota; kingdom Metazoa; phylum Arthropoda; class Insecta; order Diptera; family Tephritidae; genus Rhagoletis; species Rhagoletis zephyria. Next base: position 1,052 of record NW_016205485.1, read on the forward strand.
TGACATTTGATTAATCAAGTCGGCGTTATTAATAATAGAGTAGACTGATGGCCATTCTACAGATAGCCAGTCACACACTGCTTTAATTAAGTACAACAGCTGCAGCAGCGGCCGCCGCCAGTAAAGGAGTGTCTGGACACTAGTGGTGCAATAAATGAACTCTAATACTAGTAATCTGCCGCCTCCACGTACCTGTGATGGCCTGAGCGTGTTCATGTCGGGAATAATCGGCCCGGTGGTGTCCTCGGAGTAGGGCGATCCACCGCTGCCACCACCGCCAGGACAGCCATTCTGAAATGGATTCGCATACGTGTGCATCACGCTTGATTGCGAGCTGGAGGTGAGGTGGTGGTGGCTGCCCGAGGAGAGCTTCGTCGGCGGCGAGTCCACCGCCGGCTCAGTGTCCTGGTCGTGGAATGTCCTGCAGGAAAGAGGAAGAAGAAAAGGGGAAAAAAGGTGTCATTTAAAGCGGCAATTACTCGGCGAAAAAGAAAGAAAAGAGAAAGAAAAAGTCGCAGTTGTTGAACGATTTTCGGCTGGCTGTCTTGGCTGTTCCAGCAGCCAGCAAATTGGTGGCAAATTGAAAAATAGAGTACAGAAACGGTGCACCACCACTAAAATTCAGAAGAACCTAATTTTTTTCCAACTTTGTCTGGTGTCAGGCAAATGAACCGAGGGACTGTGTAGAGCCTACACTCGATTACCGGCGTAAATTAATTAGAGAGAGCAGAAGCGTGAATGAGCGTGAACAATGCGTTGCGGTGGTGGTGGTGGTGGTGATGAATTTACCAGTGTCCCAAATGGAACAAGTGCAGTGCAAAAGAAAAGGAAAGGATAGGAGGCGTTCAGTGAGTCGAGTAATTGGACTGGTCAGTGTCCAATTGGCGACTGCAATTTGGGCTAATGGCGAGAGCAGCAGCCATAGCAGCCCCAATGATGAACGCACAAATAGATTTGTCAAGTGTAATCGCGCCAGATGAGCGCCCGAGCGCTCACGCTAGATCAGCTCTTCTCCTTCCTATCTTCAATTTTGGCGCGCACGTTTAAATTCAATTGCCAAGTTGCACGTAGAGGACGTTACTCTTTGGAGGTAAAAGAAGGGGGCGGAATAGATGAAGAAGAAGAAGAA
>NW_016205486.1:0-2180 GCF_001687245.7 Rhagoletis zephyria
ATGGTATATAATATCTATTGCCCGACAAGGCTTGTTGGGATTTTTTATCGGGTAAATTAAAAAAAGACCCCCATATGTCTCTTATTTTTTTAAATTTTGACCATCGATAGTTTCTACAATTTCAAAATATGGATTACTATCTAAAATTAAATCTATTTTCAAACCAACTGATACCACATTTATTGCAATCGCATAAAGTGGTCGAATTTAGGCGACTTATCTTAAATACGGTCTTGAATTTATATTGCTTATTTACCGGACTTTCAGATTTTTTGAGCGGTGTGGCTAAGGAACTCATCAAAATTTATTCAAAATTGATATATACAATCGTTCTTTAGCAAAAAAGTGGGTTTTCAAGAAATTTTAGGAAAGTGGGGGTGGCACCTACTACTTATATGATATATGCTTATTTTAAAACTACTCGACCAAATTTGGTGAACACATTGCGCTTAGGCTTCTTAAGCGCCATATTTAAAATTTTTGATTTTTTCCGATCTCAAAAACATTTAAGACGGTTCTTAAGGAGGCTAAGCACAATGTGTATACCAAATTTGCTCGAGATCGGTCAAGAAGTTTTTCAGATACGCATATATCATCTAAGTGGGCGGTGCCACCCCCATTTTCATAAAATTTCTTGAAAACCCACTTCTTTGCTAAAGAGCTANATATTTAAAATTTTTGATTTTTTCCGATCTCAAAAACATTTAAGACGGTTCTTAAGGAGGCTAAGCACAATGTGTATACCAAATTTGCTCGAGATCGGTCAAGAAGTTTTTGAGATACGCATATATCATCTAAGTGGGCGGTGCCACCCCCATTTTCATAAAATTTCTTGAAAACCCACTTCTTTGCTAAAGCTTTTTNTTTTCCGATCTCAAAAACATTTAAGACGGTTCTTAAGGAGGCTAAGCACAATGTGTATACCAAATTTGCTCGAGATCGGTCAAGAAGTTTTTCAGATACGCATATATCATCTAAGTGGGCGGTGCCACCCCCATTTTCATAAAATTTCTTGAAAACCCACTTCTTTGCTAAAGAGCTATTTTATATATAAATTGTGAATAAATATTGATGAATTCCTTAGCCACATCGCTCAAAAAAACTGAAAGACCGGTACATAAACAATACACATAAATTCAAGGCCGTATTTAAAAAAAGTCGCCTGAATTCGACAATTTTTACGCGATTGCAATAAATGAGGTATCAGTTTATTTGAAAATAAATTTAATTTTAGATAATACTCCATATTTTGAAATTGCAGAAATTATTGATGGTCAAAATTTAAAAAATTAAGAGAAATATTNCCGGTACATAAACAATACACATAAATTCAAGGCCGTATTTAAAAAAAGTCGCCTGAATTCGACAATTTTTACGCGATTGCAATAAATGAGGTATCAGTTTATTTGAAAATAAATTTAATTTTAGATAATACTCCATGTTTTGAAATTGCAGAAATTATTGATGGTCAAAATTTAAAAAATTAAGAGAAATATGGGTATTTTTCAATAGATTATTATATATCATTTTAAAGGCCTATACATTTTCTTCTCAGGTCATATTCGATCTTTAAAATCGAATCAAAAATAGTCATTCAAAAAATCATAATCTCGTATTTTGATATAGGAAGAAAGAGAAATTAAGGATTAAGATACTGGTGGTGTTGTATAGTTTTAAATGAGGAACCACAGACTTATGCGATTTTGCTGCAGCGATTTATTCGAACCATTGTGGAAGAATACAAGTGAGATATCTTAGGGTTGACAGATAGTTGACAGGGTGTTCAATATGGCGATGACAGTGTGAACAATATGGCAGCCAATATGGCATACAACACCGAATGGCCCGAAGTAGCCAAACTACGACCCGAATGAAACGCTTCGTGAAAATCCAGGGTTGCGAAGTGGTATTTTGTTGGAAAATATAAAAGCCAGGATTTTGTGCAGCGCCGAATTTTAACAAAAGAGGGTTTTGTGTTCTCAAGATGAAGAGAAAAGGGTTGCTGTGCTGTTTCGTTTTAAGCTTTTTTTTTNTTTGAAGAATGTTTGACAAGCCGCTTGTGTGGTGTATTTCGCTCTTTATGCGATTTTGCTGCAGCGATTTATTCGAACATTCACAGTTCCTCTTTTGGTCGTACCGAAATCGCAGACTCCGCGTTTTGAGAACGAAAAAGGTCAATA
>NW_016205487.1:0-2180 GCF_001687245.7 Rhagoletis zephyria
CCAGAGCGCACACAACAGGCTGCTCTCATTGGTATTAGTAGTGCAATTCGGACCACTCCCGCTCTCATTAGTATTAAAGGTTGCAATTTGGACCCCTCCCGCTCTGAAACTGATCGCCATGCTAAATATAATACCATTTCAGGTAAGACGGCCACAGCAAGGACTTAAATCAGGGAAGATAAATCACCAACAGGGATCAGCCGGTAGCGTCACTGACCACCAGTCACTGTCCGTTCGGAATTCAAGCATTCAGACTACAAACATGGGCGCAATTGTCTGCGATGCTTATATTGAAGTGTCTTGGCTCGGTATTTAAAACCAGTGCTGAGGAATACTAGGCCACTTATAACNTAGTTCAACCTCCGTTGCATTTCCTATTTCCTGGCAGCCATAATAGGGTAATTTCAAATTGATGAATTTATTGAAAATTCGGTCTATTCCTCCACTAAAATCCTCTACAGCTTGTGACCTAACCACGAACTCGCGGATGCATGCTCCTTCATATACCTTACCGCCTGGAAAATGATCGTGTAGTCCGGTATGATAATGGATGACTTCAGATTAACACCTACAAACTTCAGAACACCTACAACCCACCGCCTAAAAACAGCCACGGTTGAAGGTATGCCTACATTTTGAGTAGAATTGACTTCAGATATTTTTCCGTACCCCTCCTTGTCAGTTCGTCGGCTAAGCAGTTGCCGGCACTGTCCCTGTGTCCAGGGACCCATACAACAGTCAAGGAGCATTTTGATGTCAGCTACTTTAAACGTAGTTCCTTTAGGTTTAAGAGATTTGATAGCAGCCTGGCTCTCAGAGTAAATAGCGCACTGGAGGGGCGGAGGTTTTGAGCCTCGGAGCGGCCTCTAATATGGCTTTTAGCTCTGCTTTAAAAACGCTAAAATGGTCCGGTAAGCGAAAACTGAGGTCTAGCGCGAGTTCACCAGAGTAAATCCCGCTACCCACTATTTTGTTAAGCTTGGAACCATCTGTATTTATAGCCGTCGACCCGGGCTATAAGCCTATGACCCTTCCTATTCGTTCCTCTCTGGAATTCTTATGGAGTATTTGTTGTCTCAACAGAGTAGAGGAGTGATATTCTGCGCTGGTTGCAGCTGTATCTTATTGCACCCAATACTCCCACAGTAGCTGAGCTCTGGATTCTGCTAAGTTTTTTTAAGGAAATTCCTTTACTCTCCGCATGTTTTCGCAAAGATTTTCTACGTTTCATTTTTAATACGATTTCCGCAGTCAATCTTTGGATTCTGCTACGGAGTTTGAACTTCCACTTTTTGGGCTTAACCTGCCCCAGCAATTGGCACTTAGATTATTGGCTTTATTAGACTGACGCAGAACACTTTGTCCAAGTTCAGCCTTGGAAAATAAATCCTCTAATTACAATAACAGACTAAAAAAAATTGTCAAATATTTTTACGAAGGATCTTGCTAGTACGAAGATGGAAGTGCAAGGCAACTGTTTTGAAAATTCGGTATCCTCTTTTAATTTTCCACTTTTCCCTCACAAAAATCACTGTTATATAATTTACTGCAACTGTCAATCCCAACGACGTACGTGTCATTTAAAAAAAAAGCTACAAATTTTGCGCCAACGGATTTATTGCCCGCATATTTTAAAGCTTTTTCCACACTTTCAATGCAATAAAATTTTTCGAACTCTTCTCCAACATCAATAAAATTTTCACAAAATTCTTACAGAATTTTCTTGCTTCAGAGTTTCTTTTCCTTTTTTTTTGAACACTCACCCGTCCTTATCGAATGCCGTAAAGCAAGCGTCCATTGCTGAACCGTTCGGATCGTCGATTACAATTGGCGGTGTTGGTGAGTCCATTCTCACGGAAATGTCTCGCTGCAGCCAAATTTTATACCGTCAAGAGGGGCAACAACAACCACAACAACAATGCACCTGCAAGTAGAAGTCAAGTGAAAGTTTAGAATACATACAAAGACACTGCACAAATGCACACATATACACACACACACACGTATGTACGTGCAGTTGAAACCACAAATTGGAGCGCAAACGCGTCTTAGTTAAAACCTCTAAATTGCCACTTCGTCACGCTGACACCCACCAAGGAAGCGGGAAGCAGGCAGCAGAAAATGTTCGATAACGTACTAAAAATTAAAAATATTCAACCGAACACTTTAAAGGAGAATTG
>NW_016205488.1:0-2180 GCF_001687245.7 Rhagoletis zephyria
TGAATAAAAATGGTTTCTTAAAGAACTTTTTGAAGAAATTCCCTCAAATGACAAAGCAGAGCAAACTTAAAAAATCTGCATAAAAATATTTAAAAATCTTTCGAACGGAATCGTAATAATGAGAGTGAGTTTTGATGCTGTTTTTTTTACTTTTTTCAAAGATTGTTTTAAGAAAAACTTGATTTACTGGGCCAAAACTACTCTCATTTAGACCTATGTGGTTTCAGTAGAAAGGCATTTTCCCACTCTTTATTTCTGTGCGCAAAAAAGCCCATTCACGTCCCAACTTTTCCCCCAAATACCAACACATCTTAATTTAACTTGGAATGACGCTCGTTCATCCTACCCTTCTCTTTCATCCTTTAAATGAATTTATTAGCAATTAAATAAAAAGGGTGAGAAAATACCTTTCCAATTATACCTTGCAAGTCTAAATCGGAATGGTTTAGGTTCCGTTATTCGAGTTATTCTTATGCCAATCTTAGAAAAATCTCATTATTATGATTCCGTTGAAAGTTTTTTAAATTTTTTTTTAAATTATTTTTATGCAAATTTTTTAAGCTTAAAGCGTTTAGTCATTTGAGGGGATTTAAAAAAAAACTTTAAGAAACTATTTTTATTCATAAAAAACTCCATTTTTGGAGGTATTTAGTTCAAATCGGTTCAGGTTTTTCCGAAATATTTTGGTGGAAGTCTTAAAATATAATAGATTTTATACTTCCAATGGAAACACAGTGTGGGGAGTGATGCAGTCTAATTTATATGAATATACTGACTCTTACATCCTAACGTCAATTTTTTACGTCGCCTGATTACTGTTATGTAGGAGAAATATCTTTTCATTTGTCAATAATAGTTATTTTTGTGTTTTTACAAAGCTATCAAAGAACGTAAAAAATAAGTATTGGGTTATCACCATTGTAGAGCTTATAATCAGCTGATTACCCGAATACACCTAACCAAAACACACGTACAGCCTGTGTATATAACTTTGCGATGGTTATCAGCGAAACCAAAAAAATATTTATGACTCAATAACTGTTCTGTAATAACTCGTTTGTTAAATTTCAGAATTCTTGCTAAAAAATTAGATTAAACGCAAACTTTTTTAAATAAAAACATATGTATGTATCTACACATGTCCGATTGTACTTAAGCTTAACATACTTGAGCATTATTTGATGACATGATGACAGTGTTAAAAGGTTTCGCCATGCTTCGGCAATATCATATTTATAATCCGGATTGTCTTCATCATCTGAGTCCGGTTCCCGCCATCTTTTAATGTGGAGCTTTCCCGAAGTCAGCCTGTTTACAAAAATACCTTAATGATATTTTTGAGTCAGTTTTATGATTTCTTTTGGGTTATTTAAGAAGATTTTGGCCAGCAAAATAAACTCTCCTTTTCGGGGTGTCTGATATTGAAACCAGATATGTATCTATAACTAGAAAAAATGCTTTCACCTTAACGCGCACGAGCCTGATAAACAAAGTAAATCTCGCAAATCAACTGTCAAAGTTCTCAAGACGATAAGTTCAGTGCATGAAAAAGTGGTAAACTCAGTTGGAGGGTAAACTCAAAGAACTTACTATAATTGCAAACCAAAATAATCAGTATTAGAACATCAAACGGAGCTTTGCTTCGTAAAGATTTATAAATTATTTGCTTTTTTTTACTTGGACATTTTGTTTAATCTGGTACGTTTTATGTAATGGAAATATCAGACTCCCTAAGAAAGGCGTAAAAGATGCAAAAAACGCGTAGGAAAATAAAAGGAAAATTTATTTTTCTTTTTACTTTACCTGACCATGGCTCCTTATATATCCTTAGGTTATTAAATTACATACATACGCATNAGGTTCTCCAATTTCGAAAGCAGCAGAGATGACTGAGAATGAAGAGCTGTTTGGAAAAAGCTTTAGAAAAACCTGACACATTTGATTTGGCGGTGTTTAAGCAACGGCCATGATGCTAGATTTTTCAAGTGAAGATGAATGTCAGGATGATACATCCGACAGTTTCAAGTTTGGCACGCAAATATTTGTCCCTCGAGAGAGCAGTTATTTAGTGGCGTAGGTTTGATTTACTACCCTTTAAAAACAGAATGCAACCTGAAAAGGCAGCATTACTTTTTTATTAAATTTAAGGTTCCAATTTTTAAATTCAAGTACTCAATAAA
>NW_016205489.1:0-2180 GCF_001687245.7 Rhagoletis zephyria
ATCTTAACGTCATTTTAAAGCTAAGAAACGGGCTGAACATATCTATATATAAGGTGGTCAAGATTGTTCTTAAGCTAACTTAGCTATTAACAGCTCAACTTTTTGAAGTTGATTTGCATAGTGAAGACCAGTAAATAAGGGATTTAAAATTATGTCATCGTAATCCTTGTTTGATTCTCTAAAAAAACGTGGTTAAAAAAATTGGGGTTTTTCAAGAACTATTTTTAAAATATTTTTCTTTATGACGAGTTGATTTATTTTGTGGGGATCAAAAATTTTTTGTCATATTTATATGGCACGATTTTTCTTTAAGGCGACGAACCCCTAGAAATGGGTGTGGCTTTAAAAAAAACGTTAAGATGAAGTGTCTACGGTGAGCGGAACCCGAGATATAACGATTTGAAGAAGTACGCGATTAGTCAGAATCACGAAAATAGGCAAACTTTGACAGATCATATCTCCAAAGGAAAAAGCAAAAAAAAAAAATTCATGGAACACGTGTTAGCTTATTTAATGTATAGAACAAATAAAAAAAAAATTGGAGCCAATCGAAAGTGTGACACCAAATTTGGTGTCCGATATGAAAAAGATTGTCTCATATTACCCTTCATATCAATTCAGGTACATGCGCCCCATGCTTTTCATCATGATACAAAAAAAGAAAGTAGTTTCGTTGTCACTTTTCGGACGCCATATTGACCACCTGACAATTAGCAGATTGTGACATTTCGCGCTGCCATACCTAGTCATCAATAATCATTTATTTATGTTGAAAAAATTATTTACAAAATTAAAACGAAATTTGTCTTCAATCTGAGCATTAACGAAAATGGAAATTCATACATCGCGATATTTGAAAAACAACCAACCAACTTTTTCTGTGAAACAAGAGGCCGCTAAATATGTTGTCTACCGCAAAAATAATTTATTATTAAATTCGTTTATTCTAAAGCCAATCACCGAAAAATATTTGGATGTGCTTTGAAAACGTTAGCCCCAGTAAGGCTTTAATTTCGGTGCTTCATGATATGAAAGATAATATGATTATGGACAATAGGAGGTATTCCCGATTGAACGGCACCCAGAGTTTCGATTTAAGTAGTTAGAGGGTAGCCCAATGCCTTAAGTGCAGCTTGTCTGTCACCGCAGACATGTAAACTCATTCCCCTCCACCTAGCCTCACTCAGTGTTATAGCGGCAACCGTTTCTTTCTAATCTGCAGGTGGCCTTTAAGGCTTCCCTACGTATGAAGAAACAAAGTGACGGTAATGCAGCAGTGCACCCAGAGCAGCGCCACGTGTTGTAGAGGAAGCTTCCGTACAATACGGCAGTAGTTTTTTGAAGTTTTGCAAGCAGACTTCCCACGCCCTTGATTGAGAATCTGCTTCCTCATACCTGTTTACATTGCCAAAATGCTGCCAATTCTTTAGAGGTTTTGTGTTCCACGTTAGATTTCCACGATAGTTTCGTATACAGAATTACTTCTAGATTAGGGCTGCCAGACGTCCTGATTTTCCAGGATTTGTACTGATTTAGACAAATTGTCCTGGTGTCCTGGTCCACACTTAAATTGTCCTGTTTTTTTTTTTTAATGAAGGTCAATGCAGATTTTTGCTATGAAAAAAGCTTTCTGTCATTAGTATTGGAAAATTGAAACCAAAGGTTTTTTCTAACGTGTTGACTATTTGGTGAGTTTACCTGCTTTCTGTTTAGTTTACTTAGTTAAAAACTTAATTTTGCAAAGTGCAAGCTCCTAATCAGGTACACGGCTGAGGGGTCATACACAATTATTACCCAGTAGATAATTTCAGGAGATAAAATCTCATACAAAAGACCTTTCTTTCTTTGTATGGAGCGGCACAAATTGAAAGGCAGCTGTGTTTTAAAGAAGAGGTTTCAGAAGGCCTTTTGAAGGACGGCTTTTGAATTTCTTTAAAAGTTTTTCTTAATTCATAAAAATCATTCTTCTTTAAGGAACATGAAAGGGAGTCGCCCTGTCTGAAACCCCGTTTTGTGGCGAACGGCTCGGAGAGGTCTTTTCCAATTCTGACGGAGCTGGTGGTATTGCTCAACGTCATTTTACACAGCCGTATGAGTTTTGAGTTTACTTAGCATTAAAAATAAGATTCAATAAGCATTTTAAGTCCAAATAAAACTATTCGATATGAACCTTAAATAAA
>NW_016205490.1:0-2180 GCF_001687245.7 Rhagoletis zephyria
TACAATTTTTTTACAATATCCAAAATAATCAAATAGGTAAACAAATTAAGATAATTAATAAACTTTTAATATTCCATATTTAAAAGTTTGAGTCCGTTGCAAAAAATGTGAGCTACATAATAAAAAGCCTAACAATATTAAAATGCTTGCAGAAAAAGATAGGCCTAAAGCAAATATTTTTGCTGCCAGCCAGTGTTGCCCACATAAACTGAAAAAATTAATCAACAAACTCCAATTAAAAAAATATTGTGTGCTATCTATCAGCTTGTTTTGCGTAAACGCGCTTTTGTTTAATTTTGCACTTAATATTTTTATTGCCTTAGTGACTGTGATGAAATATACATTTTCTAAAAGCATAAATTTAAACTTTATTAACAGAATAAATTCATTTAACACAATTTAATTTGTTAAGATAAATTCGTTTAATTGAATTTCATGTCGCGTTTAAACAATCAGCTTTTATATGCTAATAAGCATGCTAAATAAATGTGAGTTTGAGCGAGTTTACGTGAGCCTATGCTGGCTATCTACATATCAATCTGCCAAGGAGTACCCTTATGCGCCACTTATTGTGGCATTAAGCTTCTTAACAGCGACTTTTTTTCTTTTGTTTAGCAACGTTTCTAAGTAACGATTGCCTACTTAATGCTTCATCTTGCTTTCGGATGCCTTTTACTTGTACAAACTTTTGCTTTATCCTCCTCTACCTTCTCATCACCTTCGAATGCTTTTTGCAATGCACACGCCTTTGAAATGCTAAAATGCCATTATGAAGTAGAATTAAGACACTTCCACTTAACCAGCCAGCAGCTCTGCTTATTTATACCCTCCCGCTGCCACTTAATAAACACTCTCACGCACGTTCGTTGACAAGAGAAAAATTTTCTTTATACGGTGTTCGCATGAGGTGATTTTACAGGAAAATTTTAGTTGATAGCAACAATCGCCTAGTGTAAATGGCCTTTCAACTAATCGCTTCCAATGAAGTTATGAAGTTAAGGTGCAGCCAACTTTTGATTCAACTAATCGACTGTAGGATTGCCCGGAAAATCGCCTCATGCGAACACCGCATTAGTATTTCCTGCATAGCTTCCGTGCGGCTTTACTGGAGTTAAGTACTTAATGTATGCATGTATGTATGTAAGTACATACATATATTTGCGGGAGAGTGCAAAGCGTATACCAACCAACTAACTGAATAACAAAAAACCAACAATACAGCATCCGGAGTGAGCTATCGTTTTACATACTAAGCTAGGTAAGACTAGTACATAGATATACATATGTATATACATTAGGATGGTCCTTAAATGTAGGAAGCAAAGCTTTGTGTCAGATTTCCTAAGCTAAAATTTTTTGACTCTTCATAGAGTCATTTGGTTTTTGACCCCATTGCGACATGCCTTAACCGACTCCAATCGGGACCAAAATTTATATGTGATATCTGTGACCGTGGTATTACCGATTGCGTTGGTGAGACTGACAAAACTCGTTCATTTGATTTTTTAAGGACCACCCTAATATACATACGTACTGTAAGCACGTAAGTACATACAACGGCATTTCGTCAAAGTCAAAAAGGCTCCGCGGGGGCGTGATGATTACCTCACGTTTCAACAAGTGTACACTTATGAAAACTGGTGGGCTTGGTGGGTGGGTCTTAGCTGAGCCGCCGATGCGTCTATTGTTACAAAGCGAACTTTTTAGGTGCAAACTTATGCATACGCATAGATGTTTGTACGCAGTTGCGGATTTGCAGTCTGGCCCGCCCTAGGCCTTATAGTGCCAGTCGCCCCTTTCCCAGCTTCCAGTCTGCCGACTTTTTCAAAATATATTATCGATAAAATAACACCGACCGCTGTATTTCTTGCTGCTAACATTTGTCGTTTTATATCAGCCATGCCCAGCGCTGGCATAATTTTTGCACCTGCTTATGGAGATCTCTTTAATATATTGTCGTTGAACAACAGACGATAGGATTGCTTTTGCATGCGTTCCAGGTCTTTAATTTTGAATCTCAAAAAAAAACTTATGGATGCAATTTCTATGGCTGTAGAAAAAAATTTTTTCTACCATTTAGGCCATTTATAGAAGCATATTATCGAGCCCTTACCGCCAAAATAACGTAAGGGTTTTTTTTTCAAAATTTTCTTTTTGATGCAGAAATATTCCTAGAGCAT
>NW_016205492.1:0-2179 GCF_001687245.7 Rhagoletis zephyria
GCAATTAAGGCTCTAGGTATAAAATAAAATTTAAGATTTGTCTAACTTTCGTAAGAATAGGTGAAATTTATTATATCTCGTGGGGAATGCACCAGGAAGCAATTGGGCTTCCGAGCAACTTATCCAGCAACTCAGCTAGCGTTCTTGCTACCACTTTCTGGAAAGTCTTAATGACTGAATAGAGTAAAAGCTTCTTCAGCTGTTCAAGTGATTCTACCCTCATACTTATCTTAAGGTACAACCTAACTGCAATTTATCATTCTTTCTTCTCTGAAGAGGCTTTTCATTTTAACTTTAATAGCCTATATCCACCGAAGCTTGACTACGCTTTGCTCTTAAAATCCACAAAATCGTATTCAAATGAAAATATTTCCATAAAATACAATAAGAAACTAAAATAAGGTTACTATACCAGGCATTCCAGAAATGGAGAAAAATATTTTTTATTGGAAAACGCAAAAATATGAACTAGCAAGTCAGGGTTGCCGGGTTTCGAAAAGGTGTTGAAGTCCTTATTTTGTGTACAAAAACCCGTAACTTTTGTTTGAAACATTTTTCTCTGAAGTTTTTTTTCAACCTTTGAATTACCTTCGAACTTCAACTCGTCCTGGACTTCTAAAATGAAGAAAAATGTTTTTTATTGGAAAACGATTTCGACGGCAAGGGGCTTAAATAGACGGTAAATCCGTTCTTTTAACCAGAAATCTGTTCTTTTAACCGGAAATCCATACCAGGAAAAAGTTTCCGGTGAAAGTTACATTTACAGAATACGAGTCTGTGGTAAAACATGTACTTATGTCCCATGTCCGAGCAGTGGAATGCGTACTGGAAATGATGAGTGTCCAAGCCGACATCGCCACTGCTGGAAGGCAAACGGAGGCCGTTTCGAATGTGATGTTCCACAATTTTTAGCCATTGGCTTATGTAATAAATAGAAAAAAAATTAAAAATATTCTCGTTTTCATTTTACTATCGAAATACCATGTACGAAAACATTGGCTAGTTAGTACCCAGTAGACATGCTCTTTCATTTAAATACAGTTTTTGACTAATATTTTGTTTTAATATGTATATCTGCATTTACTTAAATATATGTAAGCATACTTATGTATCTAGTTTCGTATGGTAAATTTTTAATACCCGTACAATAACGTAAACGAGCATTTTTCGAAAAATCTTTGAAGAGATCAATCTCAGATTAGTTTCAATGGGATACTACAGAGCATTAATTCGCGACGACTAATCTCCTACGGGTGCAATTGGAGATGAATTAGTCTCCCGACTCTCGTACTATATGTGCGAAAATTCGAATGCGGCGTTGCCTTAGCCGAAGAAGTATTGGTTTGTCAAACTCGAGTCTCTACGAGTGATAAACTTTGTAATGAAAAAGAACAATTCATTTCATATAAAGAGAAAAAAAGTGGCACTTATTTATTAAGCAGTCGCTGGTTTCTTTTCATACATTCCCTGGGTAATAGGCATTTCTTGCAGGGTCTGCAGCCATACTTACATACATATATGCATTTGTAAGTGACTCATATGAATAATATTTGTTATGATGATGTTACAGATTTCGTGACGCCCACCAAACGGCAAAGCAGGGAAATAAAATTAATGAAGACACCAAAATGTCTGAGTCTACAAATAAACAAATGACTTGTGATTTGTTCATTGACGTCTAATGATAATATGTTTATATGCTTGACACTGGCAACGTATGGATGTACACTTAGCAGCCAAAATCTGCATACACCATTTCTTTTTTTGAATGTTCACAGTAGATACTAATATTTTGCACGCTAAAATTTTATTGTTTTTTTTTTATAAAAGTATGGATTATGCTTAAAACAAAATCATGTAAACCAAGGTATCAAGCTTCATACAAAATTAAAGAAAATTCAACGCATTTTCATAAAAATGTTCGACTTTTTAATCGGCTAAAGTACGCAGTTGTATAGCCCATTCAATTTTAGTACTTATAATCATGTGTCAAAATTAAATAGCCTTGATTTTTAATAATTTTTTTCCTCCATTTAAAATTTTGATTAAAATTTCTTTTAATTTTCCTTAATTTTGCATAAAGCTTGAAAGCTTGGTTTATATGAAATTTCTAAGCATAATCTACATATTAAAAAAAAACCTAATAGACAAATTTCATATTTTTCACTCCTTTGATCAA
>NW_016205494.1:0-2179 GCF_001687245.7 Rhagoletis zephyria
AAAAAGTTGCAGAACCAAAACCCAGGTTGTTTCATTTAATAAAAGTGATCCTTAGCGACATTTAGTGGCTCGAATTAATACTACTTGGAGAGAAAAAAACATAAAAAGAGATAATTTTACATGTTGAAAAATACATACACTTTCAAGATAAAATGAACATTGACAATCGATTCAATTTATTTTTTTAGCATTTTTTTCCGCCGGAAATAAATCTATCTTTACTTTAACTACATTTGACTTTGCCGAAGTTGACAAAGGCCTCTTTTTGCCAGAAAACATTTTGTCCATTTCTTCAAGGTTTTCCTCTATGTTTGAAAGTGGGTCAAATGTAAATGAAATGGAGGAATCCTCTTCGGGCTCATCAGGCAAATCAAGAACATCGGGATCAGTATAAACAAACTTTTTCCCCTTTTTCGCAGAAAGTTTCATTCTTTTTGAAATGAAAGTGTTAGAACTAGGGTCAAAAACTAGTTCATCCACAAAATTATCAGGCGACAACGGCCGATCCTTATCCAGCTCTTCAATATTGCTGTAAGGGACTTGAATCCTCCTCTTTTTAGGACTGGGAACAATTTCAGGTTTAGGTATTGGAGGCAACAATGCAGGCGACCCAAAAGCAGGATTAAGTATAGACAATAATTCTTCGCTCATTTTTGGTTCTTTGACATCTTTAGATTTTTTCTTATCTGTTACTGAAGAATTATTCTTCAGGCGTACAAATGCGGGATCAATGATGCTGGTAATCGGTTGGCCTGTAAGTGGATCAATAAGCCTATTCTTATTGGCAATGTTCTTAGAGTTTTGAGGTCGTCCTCCTTTGNAAATGCGGGATCAATGATGCTGGTAATCGGTTGGCCTGTAAGTGGATCAATAAGCCTATTCTTATTGGCAATGTTCTTAGAGTTTTGAGGTCGTCCTCCTTTGTGTGCCTGCCTTTTAGGAGTGTAAATTTTTCTGTTGAAATTAAGTAGAGAGGCGTTTTGAGTATCAGCGCTAGAAGAAGTGTCCCCGTCAAGTTCAAACATTAATTCGGAAAGTTCATTAACGATGGAAGAATTTGACGAATCGTCGTGATGATCCGGTTCACCGGGCGCATGGTCGTTGTTACTTTTCTTCTTTTGGCTTCTCTTAGGATATTCAGGAACATTGAATCCTAATGCTCTCAGTCGCGAATCAATACCAATGTGAAAAATTCCAAAGTGCTGTCCAATTTCCCAGGCTTTTGCATCAGGGTGGCGAAGTTTATATTCAGCCAGTTGCTCATCAGAGACTTCAGGTTCATTAGGATCACGGCGTGCCCAAGAATTAAAACGACGTTCAAATCCATTATTTTTCAAAGTGTGGCAAATTGTAGCTGAAGAAATTTTCGGGAAGTGTTTGTGGCAGTCTTTTATCGATGCATTAGGATTTTGAAGGAAGAAAGACACAATGGCGCTACTATCGTAAGTGGGAAGTCGACCGCCTTTTTTGCCAGATTTGTGATTATGAATACCAACAGCTCGGTATCCTTGTTCAAAATCTCCGAACCACTTGTTTATGAAGTGATGGTCGACGTATTTGTCACCAAAAAGACTGTTGAGAGTTATTTCTGTTTCTCTGGCAGTATAACTTGACTCGAAACATCGTCTAACTCTCCACCGTCTAATTATTCTGGGTTTACATTTAGACATTTCTAACGATGGCATGAAGTAGAGGCGCAGTTCTTCGAGTTTTTTCGGAGCCATACCAGACGTAACTGAATGAGGTGGAGTTGATGATTGTGAAGTTGATGGATGGGAAACTTTTTCAGCTGAAACTGGCGAAGAAGATACAATCTCAATTGATTCAGGATAAGCTAACTCATCTTTTGATTGTTTAGATGGATATTCTTGCAGAATAGAGTCCACTGCATTTGCTTGCTCATCGTCCAAATCAATGACCATATCAGAAACTTCGATATAGTCATTTTCTGTTTCAGCTCCTGGTTCACCTTTGCTGAACCTTTCAAAGTCAAAATCAGGCCTTCGGAAGCACTCGTAAGTTTGACGGGCTAGTTTCAGTGATACAAATCGTTCACCATAATCACGGCAGAGTTTGCGCGAAGCAGTTTGGTAGTTATCGCCTTGACGGAACCAGTGATAAAGGAGCATTCGTTTGAAAATGAACTGGCCGGTAGCACTTTGCTCCATAGCTGCTGGAA
>NW_016205495.1:0-169 GCF_001687245.7 Rhagoletis zephyria
AAAGAGGACCGTCCCGTATAATACAGGACGGATGGTCACCGTACATATACTCCATCTCTACATTACATCAGAGTAGCACAAAACTGCTCCCAACATACTCCAATGGCATTGTCGTTATATTTTTTCGTTTGTACACGCTTTTGTTCTTCACTTCGCAGATGCTTTTTTT
>NW_016205495.1:608-2179 GCF_001687245.7 Rhagoletis zephyria
TTTTTTTGAAATTAATAAAAACCAGAAACAAAAATTAAAATGTACATGTTGCCTCTGACGACATTCGAACCCGAACATGCTGGGAGTTAAGAACTAACAGCTAGCATCTCTACACGTTCAGCTACAGCCAGACATGCAAATGTACTTTCAAATGCTTAACTTCAATTACATGTCGTTAAAACACGAGCAGTGATCGGGTAACAATAAGCTGGTGCAGAGACACGAGTTGGTCCGCTACAGCATGACAGAGGAGCACTTTTGTAAGTACTCCAATATACCACAAATAGACTACATGGTCCAACGATTTTTGCAGGGTACCATTACCATAACAATTACTATTACCATTTCTATTCTCCTCGCCATTACCATTAAAATTACTATTGTCATTAAAATTGCTATTACCATCATTACCATTTAGATAACTATCACTACCACCACTACAATTACAACTTTCAGTACCATTTCGATTATCACTACGATCATATATACCATTACCATTACATTTACCGTTATTATTACTATTACCATAAAATTTCCACCGGAGTTTATTAAAATTTTCAACCGCCATTATAAATTTCGGAAAAATATTGTAATTACGTATGAAGTTTTGCTAAAATACCCACATTCTAGGTATTTCCCATATGACAAACAATATTCATTTAATTTTTAATTATTTTATACTTAAATGGAAACGTTTTATTCCTATACTGCTAAACAACAGTGGCAGCTAAAACCAAAAACCGCCACCACAATTTCCTCAACCACTTAGGTGGCAAATACATATTTTCCTGCTGTCAACCGATATGGTCGTACAACAATAACTTCATTATAAACTAATATAAAGTATTTAATACAAAAGTAATTAAAAAATTATGCTAAAATATTTTTTACATAATAAATTAGCATTTCAAGAAATTTTAACAGAAAAACAAGAAAAAGCAAACACAAAGCGACGCGTTGTTCTAAGTAGCAAGTAAACACTTGAAAACATGAACGGAAATTGTCAAATGCTGTAAATGGTAAAAACTAGGTGTGTAGCAACAAACATTAAAAGGCAATGACAACAGAATACATAGCAGAAATGTTAGCTGACACGCACGCAAATATGTAGCTACACGCAAACACACGCTTGACTAATAAATAAATAAATATTTGCATACATGTTTCAAAACATATCCACTTCAATACTCGTTTTACAAATACAACTATTAACGATAAATTATTTAATTGAAAATAGGTAAATTTGCGCTGCAAGAAAGATGCAGAATGAATTGTTATTTATTGAAAAACTTATACATATGTATGTATGTATTAGTGTACGTATAAAGATTTATAAAAGAAATTTCGAATAGAAATATAGTTAAGTCAACTAGATTTTTTTTTTTTATTAATAATTTAATGCATTTTGAGCAGAATTATTTGAGGCAAGCATTATCATGACGTTTCTTACTTTTTATTGATATTTTTCCACTATAATTACACTATCCCTGCAAAAATCGTTGGACCATGTAGTCTATTTGTGGTAAATTGGAGTACTTACAAAAGTGTTCCTCTGTCATGCTGTATCGGAC
>NW_016205496.1:0-2179 GCF_001687245.7 Rhagoletis zephyria
GGATGCCAAGTAATGGTCAATAACACAGTTCGCAATACTTTGCTGGTGGTAAGGTGTGAGCGTTTTTTGATCTTCATAATACTCAAGGGAATCTTTTCCCCGAGGATAATGTTGCAATATATTTTGAATATCAACCTACATAATTAAGTTATATATAAAAAAGCTAAATGCATGCAGACACACTTACTCACCTCAAATGAATCGTGTGAAGTTGGTGTTGCACTTGAGGGCGAATAACAGGATGCGAGACTTTCGTTTTGCTTAATCCACTCACTGACTTTTTGGATCGCTGTCGTTACATCGTCACCTTCACCAAACTACAGTTTACAAATTGAGGGAAAAAATTATACATTTAGTTTTGGGAGTATTTAAAAATCGTATAACTCTTTTACCTCCTGTTTTTTCCACAATTTGATTTTTTTCACGCAATTTCGCTTTAGTGCCCACTACTTCCACTGAAGGGAAAATTTTGTTCAAGTCGCTTTCAGTAAGATATCGCAATTCTTCTATTCCCACGCTGGCATCTGTATATTTAAAAATGTATGTATATGTATGTGAGTTATTTAACAGGTGTACACTTATTGTCTGTCTAAACTTAAAATTATAACTTTTTGCCCGTATTTTTCGTTACAAAACTTGCGAAGTATTTTTTCAATTAATGCAAAGACAAGCATGAACAAAAAAATGAACGAAACTTCAAGAAGCTTGCCCTGTCGGAAATAACAACGTTGTCTCAGAAATTAATCAATTGACAAAGTAGTTGGAAACAAACTACTTTTANCACATATAAATATATCAAAATCACTATTTCCGACGTTCATGTTATCAAATAATTTACATTTATTTACCCGCACACACTTTATAAGTCAATAAAATATATATTTCTTTGCAAATTAGAAGCGAAATTAATAATTTGAATATAATTACTCGCGGGTCCGCACACACTTATTAACACAATTCTTTGCAAATATAAATACGAATGACTGCGTCTCAGTTGCCAAACACACGCACGTATACAAAGCATTACCTAACGGGATTTAATGCTGTTGTTTAAGACAATTTAACAGAATATCTATTGATTTAACTGGACCAATTGGCATGTCAACTGCCATTTCTGTTAAAAATTATCAGATTCGATCTGTTGAACTAACAGACGAACGAAATTAGCGTAGGGACAGTTTATTTAACAGTGCTAGTTGGCAAAACGACTGCAATTTCTGTCAATAATCAACAGTACTGATCTGTTGAACTAACAGATACATTCAACAGGTTAAAAAACAAAATATTATGGTTCATATTAACAGAGTGCCGATTATATGAACTGTAATTTCTGGTAATAGTGAACAGAACAGGTCTGTTGAATTAATAGATAATTTTAATAGGTTTTTTTGTTAAAGTAAATGGTTTTATCGTTAATTCAATCCATAAATCTGTTTATATGAACAGATTTCAGTTAATTCAACGATTTTTGATATTAACAGTAGAGGACTGTTGATATTTTTCTGAGTGTACATAGATGTACATACATACATACATACCATACACATACATACAGTGACGGGCAAAACTGTAACATAGTGTAACACTTTTTACTTCAGTCATCGCTATCTTTCCAAGTTCTAACGACTTTCATAATTTTGTTGTATGTTATTATTGGTACACCTATACTTCTTCTCTCATAATGATTTGAAGTCAATCCAACAACAATAATAAAACCAGCAGACAAAAATGTAAATTAAGGCAGATGTTACAGTTTTGCACTCATATATTTTTAAGAACTTTTTAACAATTTTAACGAGAAAAAAGAACTACTAACACAATTTTTAGTACCCTTTTGCTTATTTTAGTTTCTGGGTGCGATTTGGCATACCTTATTTTTATCTCTGTAAAACTTCTGAAGGTATAGCCTCCCATAAATCCTTGGTTTGCTTTCACAGCTCATGTACTCGATTATACGGACTTGGATACTTAATAAGCTGTGCTTCTAGTTGATTTCGCAAATTCTCGATGAGATTTATGTCCGCGGATTGTGGAGGTCATTTCAGATTAGCAAATTTTTTATTTTGTATCCAGTCTCTGCGAACATATGCAGTATGTTTTGGGTGATTTTTCAGCTGAAACTCTAATTTTTCGACTACATCTTGAAAATTTTGTTGAAATATGAACAGATACTGTTCCT
>NW_016205497.1:0-2179 GCF_001687245.7 Rhagoletis zephyria
ATGTATCCTCCAACAAGTTGATTCTATCCAATTCTCCCGATTTCATTCTGTTCATTTTTTCTTTTAATACTTTCCTGGTCTTAGCAAGATTTGCTAATACAGTCATATGATTATTTGACATGATCTTTAACAAGTGAGTGAAAAAATCTGCTACCTATCAGCTGTATATCTCATAAGAATCTGGTCTGGTATATGTTTTTTATAGATGTTTTATAATTGTATAAAATTATCAAAACCCTTTCGATATCGACCTTTATTTATAGGATCCTCTTTACTTATAACAACAAAACCGTATTTATTTCTCCAAGACTCGGCACAAATTTTTAAAAGTGTTTTGTATAACATATCTCCAATAACATGATCATTATAGATATGCTTAAGATTCATTTCATCTTGCTTGAACACAATAATCATGTTTGTATTATCACGAATTAAGTGTTTAGGAATTTTTGTATAAGTTTGACATAAATAAAAAGAATCAATGTTTTTATGACGACCCATACAAAAATAATCTCGTATTGTACTTTGTTGTCCACATATTACATCATCGAATATAAAAATTGAGTCCGGTTTGGCTTCAGTGGGCTTGATAACATCAACATTTTCACTAAATGTATAAAGATTTATTCCTTTTATCGGATCAATAAGCCTTTTTAGATAGATGTATTTCGGTTGATATAATGATTTTGAATAAATGTATATATTTCGGAAATTAAGCCCGTTTGGGCTTTCAATTAAACTGAGCATAACATTAGTTTTTCCACAGTTTGATGGTCCCACAATAAGCGCTCGTATGGAATTTGGTAAAAGGGGACTATGTCTAGTAATATTTTTAACATTTATATAATTGTCAGCATTATTAACCTTAATTTGGAGACGTTGTTTAACAACTTTCATTTTGATTACTAGATTTATATCAATATAAACCATCGCTTTTATAATAAAGGCATCATTTAATTATAACTCATCCACACTCACCCATATCAGTATTAAGAAGAAAAAAAAGAAAAAAAACTCACCTAATGGGACTAATACATAAAAAGATTGGACATGGTTTTGTAAATAATTTGATTAATTCTTTGCCTATTGAACTACATTTACCCGGTTATCAATTTTGTGGTCCTGGAACGAAACTCCGACAACGGTTAGAAAGAGGAGATAAGGGTATAAATCCTTTAGATGCAGCCTGCAGAGAACATGATATTGCATATTCCCAAGCGAAAGATATAAATAACAGACACCAAGCTGATAAAGTTTTATCTGAGAAAGCCTGGCAGCGTGTTACATCTAAGGACAGTGATTTCAAAGAACGAGCAAACGCTTGGTTCGTTACAAATGCAATGAAAGCAAAACTAAAATTTGGAATGGGTATTAAAAATCAGAAAAGAAATACATCTAAATGTAAAAAACGTAAAAAGATGAAAAACTGTAAAGTGTCATCTAACAAAATTTTTTTGAAAGCAGTTAAAAAAGGTATCAACATGCTTAACAAAAAGAAGCCGCAGTCATTTAATGAGGCTTATATCATTTCTCAGGATGCTATAAAGTCTAGCTTTAAAAATAAAAAAATTAACATACCGAGAATAACTCCAGTCCCAAAAATTGGTGGAATTTTACCACTACTTCCTATTTTNTTTTTTGAAAGCAGTTAAAAAAGGTATCAACATGCTTAACAAAAAGAAGCCGCAGTCATTTCATGAGGCTTATATCATTTCTCAGGATGCTATAAAGTCTAGCTTTAAAAATAAAAAAATTAACATACCGAGAATAACTCCAGTCCCAAAAATTGGTGGAATTTACTACTTCCTATTTTAACGGCGTTAGGTTCACTTGGTGGTATAGCATCTGGTGGATCAGCTATAGCAAAAGTTTTGAATGATATCAGGAATGGAAAGGAGCAATTGGCTAAGGCTAGCCGCCATAATAGATATATGGAATCAATCGCTATGGGGAAGGGTTTATTCCTCAAGCCATATAAAAAGGGATATGGTTTATATTTACGACCCTATCCAAAAAACTAACAAAAAAGCTACCCAAAAGACCGTTAACAGATGTAGATTTAATGAAATATTGCAAACATCTTAAACATTTCAGGGGAATTTTTATGCGAAATTCTTTACCAAATAAAGTGAAATCTCAAGAATGTGGAATTCTTAATTTAGATGATGCTGATGGTCCT
>NW_016205499.1:0-2179 GCF_001687245.7 Rhagoletis zephyria
GCCAACTTTTGAGTATCCTTCAACGTCTTCGGGGTTGAGAGTTGAATTTCTGCTTTCGTCGAGTAAATGACTATTCTTAGTTTTCATTGGCGGTAGAGCCCCCATTGGAGGAGTCATGCTCTAGCTGCCGTAGGCTGCTGTGCAATGAGCGGGGATTTATTTGGGGATGCATTAATGCAGAGCCCCTGTGTGGCTTGCAAGCCGTAGCTTACTACCATACCAAAAAATACTCCGGGAGTGGAGTGGGAGCGATGCCTAAAGCACCGTGTGATAGCCAAGCTGGATTAGCGTGGCAACGTTCATACTGTGCCGTCGCTTAAACATTCGTTTGAAAGAATTTCTAAAGTTACTTTGTTTATCTAAGTGCTAAGCAGTTCTAATTTGTGTAATTCATACTGGATTTGCGTGGCAACGTTCGTACTGTGCCGTCGCCNTGTTCGTACTGTGCCGTCGCTTAAACATTCGTTTGAAAGAAATTCTAAAGTTACTTTGTTTATCTAAGTGCTAAGCAGTTCTAATTTGTGTAATTTATACTGGAATAAACTATTTGAAGCCAAGCTCCAATAAATTTTTGTGTTTTAGACATAAAGTGCGTGGATTAAAAATTAATATTCTTGTCATTCCTTGTGCATATTTGCCTCTTTTGGTGCATTGTTGTTGTTTTGCGTGAGAGTGCATTTTCCCATCTTCCGCGATTTATCATACATTATTTATGCTTATCATCGCTTAAATAATTTTCCTGCAAACAGCTGGTTTTGGCTTGCTTTTATGCTTTTAAGCTTTTTGGCTCAGTGGCTTTAAAACTGTTAAGTTCAGCACGGTTTCTAACCATTGAACTTACATTACCTAGACTTCTGTGTCTCTCAAACGCTNCGCGATTTATCATACATTATTTATGCTTATCATCGCTTAAATAATTTTCCTGCAAACAGCTGGTTTTGGCTTGCTTTTATGCTTTTAAGCTTTTTGGCTCAGTGGCTTTAAAACTGTTAAGTTCAGCACGGTTTCTAACCATTGAACTTACAATACCTAGACTTCTGTGTCTCTCAAACGCTCATCTTTGCTCTATCGCACTAAAAGCGTACACTGTGAGTTTTTCTTGGTCATACAAATTGTTACTACTTCGCGCTGCAATGTATTTATCGTGCTGTTTTGAAACATGTTACATTAAAAACGACTTAGAGCTTTGCGTTGCGTGTTGGTTGTGTGATGACTTAGCTCACGTAAAATGTGCTGGTCTCAATGGTAGGGTGGCCGATATCATAACCGATAACAAAGGTGTTCGTTGGTCTTGCCCCAAGTGCAGATCAACCGAAGTTGAGCTTTGTAAAAGGTTTAGGAGCGCCAGAAGTGACTTCCGGGAGTTGAGTAAGGAGTTAAAGCTTCTAAACGAAAAGTTTAAGCGATATGAAGATGCATTTAAAGACTTTAAGTGCATTGAACCGTCATCGTCTCCATCACCCAAGCTGAAACAAGCTTCAAAAAATCGGAAGTATGGAGGAGACTGCATTGTTCCTAATCCCATTGCTTTAGACATTGACACTCCGCCAATTGATTCTTGGCCTACTCCCGGCTAAAATAAGGAATTAATAAGTTTTAATTCTCCGTGTGTTGAGTTATCTCAAGCTGCATCTTCTTCAGGTGTCACTACAAGTGCTGCAGCAAAAACGACAGCTGTGTCTGAACCTACATCTCTAAGTGGACCTTCTCCGTTACCGAAGAATTAATCGTAGTTCCTGCGAATAAATCTGTGTTTGTTTCGCGCTTTTCTAGTGAAACTTCGGTAGAAGATTTTAAGTCTTATATAACATCAATGCTTTACCCCCGCACATAGCTATTAGAAAATTTACTTTTTCATACGAAAGAAGCATATCTTCCTTCAAAATTGATATTTCCGCCGACCATTTTCAAAACATTGTTGGTGGTTCATTCTGGCCCAATGGTTCTTTAGTTCGAGAGTTTGAGTTTAAACCTCGAGCTCGGAATGAAAATACTGTTCAAATTCCCTCCTCAGGATCAAAAAACTTATAAGTAATTTTTTCTTCAATATTTATTACCAAAACGTTAGAGATCTAAATACAAAATTAACAGCTGTACTTAAAGTCTTTTGATTTAAATTATGAAATTTTAGTTTTTACTGAAACTTGGCTAAAACCGAATGTGTTTAATAGTGAAATAT
>NW_016205500.1:0-2179 GCF_001687245.7 Rhagoletis zephyria
AATAAGATAAGATAAGATAAAATTAAATTAAATTAAATTAAATTAAATTGAATAAAAGTAAAAAAAAACATGAAATTAAATAAACCAAATAAAATAATGTTAAAAAAAATAAAGTAAAATAAAATAAAATTAAATTAAAATGAAATTGAATAAAAAAAATAACTTGATAATAATAGATTGGCGCTTACACAATATGTTAGTGTTTAGCCGAGCTACTCCTTCGATTTGTGACGTGCGCCTTAATGTTGTCACACAAACCGCCCTCTCCAACAACAGTTTTACGCCGACTCCTAACGGCGATTGTATTTTTTTGAGAAGATGTTTTTCATGGCAGAAATACATTCGGAGGTTTGCTACTGATTGCCGAGGGGCGACCGCTGTTAAGAAAAAGCCTTTTTTCTAAATCTTTTTGCGATGTTGCTTACTTAAATAAACTTAAACATAATACTTAAATAAAATACAAATAATATTTAAAAAGTTGTTTTCATAAAAACGAGATTCTGATATAAAAAAAACCTAAGACTTAACTGTCGTCGGTGATGTTAATGCTGGCCTTGTATATGGCTTGTTAAAAGAATTTGAAAAGTTAAAATTAACATCAGTGATGGCATTTATGCCCCAGATGGGTTCTAACATGAGAATTTAAAGGTTTTTGTGAAAATTGCAGATAGGTTCTATTGAATACAAGCCCTCTATATAAAATTTTCAACATTTTTTCAATTGTATAGAAACCAATATCGAAAAATCTAATTATTATTTTTCTTCTCTTTTCAGGTAAGTGGCAGATACAACACATTATTTACGATGAAATGCTTGGAAGTAGCTAAATTTGCGGTAAAATGAACATTATATGAGCAATTTTTGCTACATTTAAAGTAGCGTGGGCCGAAAATCCACTTGTTTTTAGAATTTTGATTTGTAATAGCAAAATATGGTTCACTATGCTCTAAAAACAATCTGTGTGAAAGGTGACAATCTTTGGTCCACATATCTTAGGCTCGCCCAAGTTCATCATGGATTGATTTGTACACCAATAATTACAAATCTTCAAAAATCCAATATGGCGGATTCAATATGGCGAACAAATTTTTTAATATTTATTGAATTCGCTCGAAACTTGTTCCTCTGGGGTTTCTGGAAAAGCGCGTAAAAAGAGTGCTATATTTTACCTTAAAGCCAACACTTCGCAGAATAAGATTTTATAAATTTCGAATCGACTATTTAGTTTTGTTCCATTCAAATATTAAGATAAAATAATTTCAAGTCCAACTTTTCACGTTGAACTTACAGAGCTAAATAAAATTTATTTATTAAATTTTAGAAATTATAAAATAATCTTTTAATTACCAGAAAAAAACTTTTCTTCAGGGGAAAAAAATTGCAATAGACGCACCGTTACACTTTTAATAGGTAATCGAAATCGCAAAAAGAAACGTTTCTCTGCTACGGCAGACTTGCATCGACTTGTCGACTTATTTATAAGCTTAGTATTGCTTTATTAGCAAAAGAGATCAAAAAACAAAAAATTTGTTACAATTATCTATTAAATTAAGAAGCAAGCCATGACTTTTTGACGCTATTCGCATGACTTATATATTTGCATTTTGTACCGCTAGTTTAGTGAATCCGACCTGTGTGCAGCGTGTTCAGGCGTATAAAAATGTTCACTGCACATTTTCCCTTAATACTATATAATCAGTGAGTATGGACAATGAGTCATTAACTCAACTGTTGTTAAATTATGCAGGATTCAAGGCAAATATAGCTTTTTACACTTATATTGTCTTTGGAAAAAAGCAGTTTTTGATCAACTTTCTTGGTCGTCGCTACTATTGTAAAGAAAAATTTTAGCGCCACAAACCACTATACGGGGTTTGCCAAAAACTTAATCAATTAAAAAATTTACTATTTATTTGCTAACTTTAAAAAAAAAAAATTATACCAAATAGTTAATTAATTTTTTAATACCCTGCTAAATCTTTTCTCCCAGTATTAAACTACTGCTCTTAATCCTTGGATAAAGTTAAATTTTACAATCGTTATAAAATTCCCATCTGCGTCACACTTGCGTTTGCATAGTAATCTATGGCGACTGGGAAATATACGCAGAGCGTAGATATTCAATTTCGCTTTAACCCTGCAAAAATCGTTGGACCATGTAGTCTATTTGTGGTATATT
>NW_016205501.1:0-2179 GCF_001687245.7 Rhagoletis zephyria
AATTGTATGTCTATTTATATGTATGTTGATGTGAAAATAAAAGGAGAATAAAACACCCCTGAAGATGCTAAGGATTTTAGCGAAACGTCGGGTAAAAACGTGAAGAACAGTGTTTTCTTGCACATAAAAGGGATCAATAAGCCTATGAAATACCTAAAATAATATACCAAAAATTGATCATCAACTAATAATCAAATAGAAAATTAGAGATTAATAGTAAATTAACTAAACTAAACTTTTCTTCTAGTCTTTTGTTTATTCACGAACACGTGTTCTTGATCAGCAGACATTTTTACTTGTAAGTTTTCGCAGGTAAATTTATTTCCATCAGAAATTGCCAGATCTTAGTGTCATTTTGCGCTCTCGATTTCCCCCACTTCGCAAGATTTTAGGTACGAGAACACTGCTATTAACTTGTTTATTTCTATAAAAGGAAATATTTTGCATAAAATTTTTGTAAAACTTCCATTCCGCTACGGTCTTTTTTTAATTTTTGCATTACTAGCACTTAATAAGTATAACTTGTATACTTTTGTTGATTAACTTGGCGTTTTGGTGGTCTTTTAAAAAAATTCATTTGCACTTATGTTTTCCACCTTCGACACGCTATGTTTTATATCATGATTTTTATACATAAAATCTAAAAACATATGTATATGTAACTATGTATGCATAGTGTTTTAAATGTTGGTACTCTTTCGGCTTATTTAGTACACTTTTTCTACTGATTTGGTACAAAATTGAAAAACTCATTTGTCATCCCTGTCAGAAACTGGGTGAATACTTCGCTCAGAAATGACTGAGAGGCATCGAGGGGATGCAGGTGGGCCAAACTCATGTTGCCTTCAATCTCACAAGGTTTATCTATTTTTGTGCTCTCACAGAGCAGACGACACTGCAGACAACTTGCTGGACTGCTAACTGGTCACTATGCGGAACAAACACCTGACTGTGATAGGCGTTAATGACCAGTTCATTTGCCCATCTTGCCTTGTTTTTGCAGATGATGTAAAAATCTTTAACCTTATAAAGACTACTCGGATTATCAAAATCTACAACAGGACTTGGACGCATTAAGAGATTGGTGTAGCATAAATAATCTAAGTCTCAACATTGAAAAATGTTGCGTTGTGTCTTACACCCGAAGTCCCAACGCAAAACTGTTCAATAATTCGTTAGGCGGAGCTACCTTACGGCGGAAAAATGAGATTAAAGACCTAGGTGTAATCTTCGACCGCAAGTTAACATTCTCCTCACATGTGGATTACGTAGTTAACAAAGCCTATTCTATGTTAGGATTTATTAAAAGAAACTCAAAAGACTTCAGAGATCCTCTTACTCTGAAATGTCTTTATGTGGCTTTGGTCAGGAGCATCCTTGAATATGGAGTCATCATCTGGAATCCTTATTATGATTCCCACTCACAACGTATAGAAATGATCCAGAAAAAATTCACGCGATTTGCGCTAAATCGAATTAATTGGGCTCGTGGTCCATGTAATGGTACCCATCCTCGTGCCTCAACTGTCGTCATTACTGGCGCCACTAATAGTGCCCCTACTGGTTCCTCCATTGGCGTCCCTACCGGCGTTTCCAACACCCTTGGGGTTCCTACTAGCGTAACCAATGGTACCCGTACTGGTATCCCACCTTACGAATCAAGACGGAAACTACTTGGCTTACAAGCACTGGTGGACAGGAGGTCATATTTATCCATTATGTTTGCTTACAACGCTTTATCCGGAATTATTCGCTGCCAAGAAATCCGCAATCTCTTTATTGCGAACGAGTCATCTTTACAACTTCGTAGCTGCAAGCTTTTTGTAGAAGCTATATACAAATACAAGACCTTATATGTATATAACGAGCCAATGTAATTCTCATGCATCATCCATAAATTTTAATACTGGGATATATAATTTTAAATTGGATCTGTTCAAATATTTCGATTAATGTATCGTCACACACACCGGCGGTAAACACTTTGAGAGAAAAGCGCAAGTAAAAAAAGTCGTTATTGTATAGTTTTTAAATTTAACCTTCATTTGGGTTCACCAGGGGGTTTGGGAGAAAAGCGCAAGCGGCACGCAAGTCNTATTTCGATTAATGTATCGTCACACACACCGGCGGTAAACACTTTGAGAGAAAAGCGCAAGTAAAAAAAGTCGTTATTGTATAG
>NW_016205502.1:0-1968 GCF_001687245.7 Rhagoletis zephyria
AACATGGCTTACCTCGCAAGGTGCTTACCTATTTTCCCAGTGGGATGTTGATAATGAATTGTGTGAATTTGTTGTGTGAGCGCAATGTGTGATTTCCATGCAAAAACTACTGAGCTGCTTAAAAAGCCCCGAAGGCTTTTGAGTTCACAACTTTGCAAGTCTAATGCGAAATTTTCAAGGACTTTGAAGTCATATTGTACAAAAAGAAAATGTTAAGAAAAATATAGAAAAACAAGCAAAAGATACCAGGGGAAAAATATTTTTACATAAGTTTGCATGCTAACCTGTATGAATGGAGAAGTAAATGAACAGCATTTTGAAAACGATAAATGGCACGGATAGTTAGTTACCATTTGCTTATGTTCAAGGCCATCACTTAGCCAAAGATGGAATCCAATTGCGCAACTCAAAGAGGATCACGATCATACCCAATGCTAAAAAAAAAAACTTTCATAAAGCAAAGCCCTGATAGCGCTTGGCAGACTTCTATAAACATTTTTTTAACGCAATCACCAATTCTGAGCATCGTCCACTTCACCTTTTTTCAGTTTTCATCCTTAGAAAAATTTGTTCAGACCTGTTTTACCGGGGAAATCCTTTCAGACTGAAAATGTTCGCATACGTTTGGTATTGCGACAATAGATCTACATATATATTATACATCATATGTATGTACTTACATATATAGTCGCCTGGATAAAAGATTGTCGTAAGTTACTTTTGGCAGGCTTTTGGAAATCGCGATTGAAGTTTGGAATGCAATTTCTCATTAAAGCGAAGATAGATATTCTCCAAATTTTCACGAAATTCTTTAATAATTTTATGTTTATTTTTTATTCTTAATTATGTTTGAACTTATAAAAGATTTAGTAAAATTTTGTCGTATGCTACTGCTACATTTGTAAAGAATGTTATAAAAATTTGCACTATGCTACCGACAAAATTTTATCTCTCGTAACTAAAGGAGGTATCCAAAAACTTATGGCACCAATCGAAAGATTCTATTTCAAAATTTGTATATAACTGCATTGCATTGAAGAGGGGGTTTCCAAAAAAAACTTTTGATTTTTTTGAAACAGCCTAATGTACATGTATGTATGTATATACATATACATATGTACCCACACTTTTCCAGCCAACTAATCTAATCCCACCAACACCAATTGACATCTTCAAACATCAAATCCAAATAAATCACAAAAAAAAATACGAAAGGAAAGTAAAGCAAGGACTTCGCCTATTATGTTCGAGCTGTTGAATGCAATTTTATTCAATACAGAAGCACATCATGTGATATTTTGATATTTTATTTTGTTTTATTTTTTATCAAAAACAGAAGTGATCCAATGTTATTGGCACTTTGGCATCGAAGTGGTTGTCGGAAAGTAACGAATAAACAAGCAAAAACGTTCCGCACCAGTAATGTCAAACTGTCGTCTCGAGACAGGGCAAACAAACAAATAGGCAACGATTCAAATGCCTCATCGACGAAACACATACAAGAGGAATTTCCTGGTTTGTGTAGGAATATAAGTTGCCAATAAACATGTATCTACATTAGCGTGGTCCAAAAGAGTAAAGTCGGAATTTTAATGCTCTAACCCCCTAGGATTGTTCTATATCGAAAAAAAGTATACCCTTATTTTTTTTATTTTCAAATCAAAAAATATTTAGAGGTCGCCCAAAGTGCTCAAAGTTTCATTTCGGTCATGAAAAACCGTTTCTCATAAAAATTCAATAACGCAAATTTTTGCTATTTCCCAATTGTATTGTAAGTTCTCTTTCCATCTGTTAGTAGACTGTTTTTGTTACAAATCGATGGCTGAGTGGAAGATCGACCTATCTCGGCAGCCAGTTCGAAAACGCCCTATCTCAGAAAATTTTTCAAGAACGCCCTACTTCAGAATTTTATTGGAAAACACCCTACCTGAGAATTGGGTTGAATAACGCCCTATCTCAGCTGCCGAT
>NW_016205502.1:2027-2179 GCF_001687245.7 Rhagoletis zephyria
CCTACCTGAGAATTGGGTTGAATAACGCCCTATCTCAGCTGCCGATTCAAAAACGCCCTATCTCAGCTTATTTTCAATGTATTTTCGTTTGAGATACCGAGTTCTTGAACCGAGTTCTGAGATAGGGCGTTCTTCAACAAAATTCTGAGATA
>NW_016205503.1:0-287 GCF_001687245.7 Rhagoletis zephyria
ATTTTTCTACATTACCGTTATATGGGATGTGGGCGTGGTTATTGTCCGAATTTTCGGCCAGTTGGTATGTTGTACCAAGGCCAACAACTGTGCCAAGTTTGGAAGAAAGCGATTACCAAGATATGCACGTGTACCCTAAGTGGGCGTGGCTACGCTCATTTTCCAAAAATTTATAATATTCCTATTTTTCGTCTAAATATTATTGTAAATATCAATTTTGAGTGAATTATCTTCAGTAGTTACTAAAATATCACAGTTTTCGTATTTCTGAAAATTACCGTTATATG
>NW_016205503.1:380-2179 GCF_001687245.7 Rhagoletis zephyria
GACGGACGGACGGACGGACAGACAGTCACCGCTTAATCGATTTCTCTTTTCATACTGATCATTTACGTATACATTTGTCTATATCTGTCTCGATTCGTTTTGCCTGTTACAAACAACCGTTATGTGAACAAAGTTATAATACCCTTGTGCACAAGTGCGCTCAGGTATAAAAATACCCATTTTTGCAGTTTGGGAAACTCTAAATTGATTTAAGACCCATGCTTTCTTCAGCAAATTTGCTTAGAATTCCACATAGAATCCTCCTGAGCTATACGCGCATAATAAAAAAATTCACCCGCCCTAATGTACATGCATATGTACATTTAGTACATCTATATGTATGTATGAATGTATGTAAATATACAATTACTATAATGCTACTTGTTTTCACAAAATCAGCTTTCATTTCCTAAAAATACTACAACTAGCATTTACCACTTTCTGTGCTATATGTTTGCTACCTTTTTTGGGCGTTGGTAAAGCAAATATATATTCATTGTCCAAATAGTTGTTTCCCGAAGTAGAATTTTGCTACTAAATTGATTTTTTGGCTTTGCACAGTGGTCTGAGCCTGGCAGAAAGTCCAACATTTTACTTAAATGTCAATAAATGTGTAGGATTGTGGCCATGTCTACTTCTCCGTTTTAAGGTTTTTTTTCTGCGAAAAATGGCACTAGTGGGAAGCATGATATACACTGGGGGAGCAAAATTGTCAAAATGGTTATTGTTTTTAATATAAAGGTTTTTCATATTAAAAGTTTTTCCTTGATGTTTAATTAAATTACTGGCCATGTTATAGCTAAAACGGCTTTAATCAAAGTTTAAAACCAAAAAAAAAATTGGAAAAATTCTTCAAATTTGTCAACTTTTTGATATAAATTTGTAAAACGCTTCTGAATACATATGTAGTTTTACAACCCACGACATTTTAGTATAATAAGGTGAAGGTTTAAAGACTCTAGAAAATCGCGAAAATCAGAGAATGCTTTTATCCTATCTGCTTTTATATAAAAACTTAACAAAAGGCTTTGAAAAGCTTTGGTCATGGAGAGCTTTGCTCGGTGCACGTCCTCGCAAAATGTATAGAAACCTTTCAAAGCTAAAGCTTTCAAAGCTTTCTAAAGCTATTTGTGTAAAAGCACCTAAATTGTATATCAATGTTGGTCATTTCATAGGCACGCGCGCCAAAGCTTTTAGTAGCTCTGGGTACAATTTGTATACGGCTGGAACAAAATAGAATCCTTCGCTGATCAACATTGATTTGGATCAATCAAGACCAGCTTTTACTCTGCACGCGCCTATACAAAATGTATAGAAAGCTTAAAGCGGGTGAGACAGTACCCATCACCGATCACCGATCAAGAGGTTTTTTAACCCTTTTTAAAGGCTTTTAAAGCTTTATTTAGCAAAAGCTATCTTGAATGGCCTCTGATTAAAACGCAGCTCTGTAAAATTAATACAACTTTAGTATTTATCAAGTGTGGCGCTTTGTACAGAAAAACATTAAATTCGCATTTACGCACATGTTCCAGCTTTCGTACGACTCAAAAATATTAAAATTTTCCCACATATTACTTACCGGTACAAAAATTTTAAATTTTCTAGTCGTACGTAAACAAATGCGGTTCTCAGTATTGGATTATGATCAAGTGTTACATACATATGTACATATTTCACTACTACTTTGTCTAAGTATTCGTCTAGCACTCTCTTTTTCTTTCATTTAAATATCGCTTTTCAACTTTAAAATTTTTTTTTTGTGTTCGCTTCCTAACACATATTGTATATGTGTTCTTTAC
>NW_016205504.1:0-2178 GCF_001687245.7 Rhagoletis zephyria
TTTTTTTTTAACAGCCTTATTAAAAAAAAATAGGGGCTTGGAAAGCGGTGTAAAAATTGGTTAAAAATAATAAAAACAGTTAATTTTTTTTTGCACAATTTGCCGTTTGGCTGGTTTTGTGCATTAAAACAGTTTTTGATTTTGCCGTTTAATTGTTTTTTTTTTTAAACAGCCTTATTAAAAAAAAAAAAAGAGGCTTGGAAAGCGGTTTAAAAATTAGTTAAAAATAATAAAAACAATTAATTTTTTTGTTGCATAATTTGCCGTTTGGCTTGTTTTGTGCATTAAAACTGATTTTGATTTTGTCGTTTATTTGTTTTTTTTTTTTTTAACAGCCTTATTTAAAAAAAAAATAGGGACTTGGAAAGCGGTTTAAAAATTGGTTAAAAATAATAAAAACAATTAATTTTTTTGTTGCATAATTTGCCGTTTGGCTTGCTTTGTGCATTAAAACTGTTTCTGATTTTGTCGTTTAATTGTTTTTTGTTTAAACAGCCTTATTTAAAAAAAAATAGGGACTTGGAAAGCGGTTTAAAAATTGGTTAAAAATAATAAAAACAACAAATTTTTTGTTACATAATTTGCCGTTTGGCTTGTTTTGTGCACTAAAACTGTTTTTGATTTTGTCGTTTATTTGTTTTTTTTTACAGCCTTATTTAAAAAAAAATAGGGACTTGGAAAGTGGTTTAAAAATTGGTTAAAAATAATAAAAACAATTAATTTTTTTGTGATATAATTGCCGTTTGGCTTGTTTTGTGCACTAAAACTGTTTTTGATTTTGTCGTTTAATTTTTTTTGTTTAAACAGCCTTATTTAAAGAAAATAGGCACTTGGAAAGCGGTTTAAAAATTGGTTAAAAATAATAAAAATAATTAATTTTTTTGTTGCATAATTTGCCGTTTGAATTGTTTTGTGCATTAAAACTGTTTTTGATTTTGTCGTTTGATTGTGATAAGGAAGCTTCTTAATTTTTTGAATTTTAACCATGGTGATTATTGTTTTTTTAAATGTCAAAGTGGTACATAAAGAAACCGGGTTTGCTTTTCCATTATATTATTATCCTTTTCTTCTAAAAATTATTGAACATTGAAAAAAAAAAATTGCAAAAAAAGTTATTTGTTTTTATTTAAAAAAAATTATTTTTTTCAAAGGTAAACTAGCTCATCTTGGAACGGCCAAAAAACGGCAAATTTTATTTATTTATTTATTGTGTAGCCTATGAGCAATAATTCTTACAGGCTACTTACACAAGTAAAAATACAACATTAGTTAAAAAAAAATTAGTTCAAAAGATTGACAAAAATATTTCTTTGTAAAGAAAAATCAAGCTCGATAAAAGTTGAGATTTGGTTAAGTTCAATTAAGGCACGGGTAAGAGGTGCATTACGGGCATAGACAGTTCTATTATTATTGCCATAAAACGGATAGTAACTACTAGGGATCCCGGTGTTTTTGACGTCCCGGAAATCCCGGGATTTGCTTGCCTTAATCCCGGGATCCCGAAAACTTTAAAATATAGTAAGAATTTGTTTATGAATTTTGAAGTATGATTTTTGTAAAATGCAGAAACAATTTTTCTAAACATGTTTATTCTACTCTATAAAGAAATGGCGAATGGAGAATTTTTTGCCATTTTTTTTCGCAATTTAGTAGAAATTTCGAGGGTGTACGAGTCAAACGGATCTCAGAGTCGGATTCAGCGGGTCGAAATACATGTTGGTAGGTGGGTCTGGTTAAAAACATACATCCCTTTTTTCCGGTGTTGTTATTATTGCACTTAAAATGTTTTTATAAGAGCAGCAAAGCATTCAAAGAGAAGTCTTCTAAGCTTGACCTGCAGTTTTTACATACAAAACCTACTGATGAAAAACATATTTCGGCATCAACACTTTTAGGCTGAACTGCCAAAAGGTAGACATAATCCATTTGAAGATAATGACTCCTATCTCCTCCATTACAAAATATTTGAACTTCTTTTACCAGCACGTTTCTCCTTTTTCGATTTGAGGAAGTTTTGAGTAGACTGATCTAAAAAATTATCTAACTTTTCCTTAAAACTCTCTGTTACGTTCTCATTAGCTACGCTATGAGTAAATTCATTGAAATCTTCTTCAAAAAAGGCTCAGACTGCAACTTAAAAGTACAGTTTCAAGCTTTTTGTTAATTGCAGTCAAAACG
>NW_016205505.1:0-365 GCF_001687245.7 Rhagoletis zephyria
TAAAATACGTATTGGTATTGGCTCAAATCATACACCATAATGGTAAAGATTTTACATCATATAANTTTTGTGCTACTTGAGACATGGCTTAATCGATTTCTTTTTTCATCCTGATCATTTATGTATACATTTGTCTATATCTATCTCGATTCGTTTTGGCTGTTACAAACAACCGTTATGTGAACGAAATTAATATACCCTTGTGCACAAGTGCGCTCGGGTATAATTACTAACTTTTCCATTTTTTTACTGACATAAATAGTTTAATTTACTTACCTTATTATTTCTTCAAAAATACTTGGCATCCGCATTCGCATCCGCATCCGCGGATGTTAGCTGTTAGACGTCCACATCCACATTCGCAT
>NW_016205505.1:529-2178 GCF_001687245.7 Rhagoletis zephyria
GTGTGAAGAGTACAAAAGGATTCGAGGAATAAAATTTACTACTAATCAAATTTAAAATTGACTCAGACATAAAATTTACACCGAAGCTCTTTTTTAATCCGCGCGACTTGGAATTCTTTTTATAAATCTCAGCATTCCTTTTCGTAATATGCGGGCAAGAAAATCGCGAATATATATGAATGTGAGTTCCTAATTTAAAAACGAGGTTCATTCTGTCGAGTGAATTTCGGTACTACCCCTCTAAAACTCGTGCGCCTCAAACTGTATAAGGATTTGAAGATTTTTAAATAAATCTGGGAAAACTTATATTTCGAAAGCAATGAATTTTTCGCCATTATTAAATTTTTAAGAGATGCGCTGTTTAAAAAAGGTTCGAAAATACACATAAAGTGGCATAGTTGAGCCAATGTACATAATGAAATTGTTAAATTAGTTAAATAATAGTCATACAGCTTTAATATGGCGTCCAGCTGAGTTTGAGTATTAGGCTAAGTTTACAACCTAACGTATTAGCGTACCGAGAATACATAAATATCGCTTCTAACCAACATTTACACAGTCTTTGGTGTTTATCGCTGTGCAAGCAAATAAAAATTATGCAGTTTGTTAAAAAAAGCTTTTTCTCATACTTAAAGCCCAAATAAATAAAAAATATACATATGTACATATTTATATAATAAATTAAACATATCTTATACTGCTATTATATACAATACAATATGCTTAAGTTTCGGTATAAATTGTCAAAGGGTTGTGGAAACAAAAAAAATATATTAGGGGAATCCCTACGTAGCAATGTATCACACGTTTTGTTGCTTTCCCAACATCAAAATATGTGCTAGATTGGTACGTAGCAACTTTAAATCTAAAATGCTACTCATCGTAAACTCCCCTATTATAAAAAATTAGTCGTGTATAATTTTGCTGCAATTTAAACACTAGGGGCCTGTGCCAATTGATAGAAAAGTTCTATGGTGGAACAACTTTTTACTATGGTGAGAAAATTTTACATTTCTGCTGTGCCAATTCGTAAGTTTTTACTGCTGGAAATTTTTGACAGTTGCTTTGATGCACAAGAAGACTATTTATAAAATGCGGCAATTATATAGAAAATATTTGCCTTTGATGATTTCAATTCTTCTGGAACTGAAATCCATGCATTTATTAGACCTTTTAGCAGTAATATTAGAAATAAAAACACGTCAAAACCGTCTGGTAAGTGTGTTCACAAAAATGTTTAAAACCGTGTACAATTGTTTCCAATAAAAACATATATCGTTTTAGGGTATTATGTACATGCAACAAGACGTTTATTCCAAAATACTAAGCAGCATTATGAACGGCGATAATAAGACTGCAAAAATGCATCTTAGGTTGTCCTCGGCTTTTCCTTTTCTTTTTTTTTCTTCCTTTCTTTTATTTCCACTCGCTTTTGTTTTCTTTAATTTATGTGTATACGTGCGTTGTTCGTTCTTCTTCTTGGTAATGCTTGCTGTCAAATTTTTCACTAGCCCTGCCGTATCAAACATTTTTATTCACCTCATAGCTGTCAAAAATTTACTATCCAGAGAACTTTTCTATCAATTGGCACAGGCCCTAGCTACTTTTTAATCGCCAGCGATTATGCTGGCGAAGAAGTTTCTTTGGAT
>NW_016205506.1:0-2178 GCF_001687245.7 Rhagoletis zephyria
GCAATTACGGGCCGTGAACAACAAAGATTGATAGCGGTTTTCGTATTCCGAAACACCAACGTTTTATAGTTATGATTTCGTAATAGGCAATTCCTTTTAATTTAGTTAATTTATTTATGTACATTAAACTTGGAAATCAAGAAGGTCCTAAAATCACCTAATGTAGAGACATCGAAGAACTTATATTACTTAGTGTAAGTGTTGACATGTACATACATACATATGTACATGTACATATACATATGTAAGTATATCTATACGAGTATAGTAGCTCTGAAATTCATAAAAAATAAAATACATTTACACTATGCAACGTTTTTATAATTTATAATTTGTTCATTTTTTATTATTTATCATTTAGCTCAATGTTGTATTTTGGAAGTAGGCGGGGACGGCGAAGAAATGAAGTCCGCTTTAGGAAATATTAGTCGCTTTCCTGCATTCACGTTACCTTATAGAACGTAAGCTACAACGGAAAACGAATATTTTTGTTTGCGACCTTGACCTTTTCAACTTTTTTGACTTTTGTGCGATTTATGTCTTAAGTGGGACGATTTTCGTTTTAAGGTTACGTTTGCGTTATAAGGCTTTTTATATTTTCAAAAATGTTTTAGCAAATCATAAAGCTCAATACATATCCATTTATGACAATGTTGCAGCGCCTGTTGGGCTCAGTGTTGCCAGAATTTTTGTATAGCGCATCCCCATATCGGGCCGCAGTTATCCCCTAAAAAAACTACAAATTTTTCTTCTAAATCCCCATTTAGATCCCCTTAAGTAAGAAATAAAAAATATGTATTCTCATTTCTGTTACTTCGGTTTAATTACAGTTTTGAATACTTTTATATTAAAAATTTTCATAGTTGTATATGTGTACATATATATGAGATCATTTGGTTATTTACGTATAGCGGTTGCTTATTTTGTATGGTTTTTGGAGACTATTTAACAACATACCTTCGGCCCAAGGTCCCTATTCCCATTGCTGTCTGTAAGTTCGTCAATTTTTTTTGTGCGCTTGCCACTTTGTAAAATTCTTTTTACACTAAGTCTGCGTTCAAACGCGGAAACTCGAGTTTCTTATTATCGGCGATTTTATAATTTTGGTGTTTCCCTTTGCATTCACACACAGAAACTCTTTTGTACGCAATTGTTGTTAGCTGTGAATCGCCAAATTGAATTACTCAGACGAACGAGAGCACAAAGCGTGTTTCCCGAGTACGNGGCCCAAGGTCCCTATTCCCATTGCTGTCTGTAAGTTCGTCAATTTTTTTTGTGCGCTTGCCACTTTGTAAAATTCTTTTTACACTAAGTCTGCGTTCAAACGCGGAAACTCGAGTTTCTTATTATCGGCGATTTTATAATTTTGGTGTTTCCCTTTGCATTCACACACAGAAACTCTTTTGTACGCAATTGTTGTTAGCTGTGAATCGCCAAATTGAATTACTCAGACGAACGAGAGCACAAAGCGTGTTTCCCGAGTACGGGCGACTCGGTACCCGTCCCCTTTCCTCGTCGCTCTCTCCCCTACAAGCTTCGAGTTTCCGCAACAAAAGTTTCCGTGTCTGAACATCGACTAAGGAAATCAGAAATATATGCAGTCCATTCGGTAAATGTCAATCACAGCGATCCTTTACAATTTGGTGTAATGAAGTGAGAGAAAATTGTGTGTTCAGCCAAAGCCATTAAAACAGCCATTTTCCACGAATAATAAAGTAAGAAAATCTTTGTTTGAGAAATTTTAAGGGCAGGCAGTAAAATATATGTATTTTAATTTTAATATGAATGTTTTAAACCAAACAAAAATCCCCATCAAATCCCCACATCCCCAAACGAAAAAATCTATACCCTAATACCCACATCTGGCAACTCTGGTTGGGCTGCAAAACTATCTATGGAACTATCAATAGTTTCAATTTGTCACCACAATCGATGAATGGTGGTCACTTTTGCGGTCCTATGGCAAATCTTTTAACATTACTTTTTTGTTTCGTTATATACATACAGTATTGGACATATCTATAGCACCCCCCTTTCAAAGCGATATTGCTTGCCACTTATGTTTAATTATTTGTTTTTAAGAATTTTCAATTAAAATACAGCTCATTTTTCAACAAAACCCATATAAACCAATGTTGTAAACTTTTTAAAAGACCGCAAAAAAGTGCAACAAACTTT
>NW_016205507.1:0-2178 GCF_001687245.7 Rhagoletis zephyria
GGCGGTTTTATTAGTTGGCAGTGACGATACACTGCCACGGTTTTATCTCTTTTTGCGATCTCTCTCTCTCTCTCTCTCTCTCTCTCTCTCTCTCTCTCTGCCGTCTGTGGTCTGCTGCGACTGGTGATCACTGCAGTTTGTTCAGTCACCCCAGCAACTCTGTCTGGCCTTCTGTGAATCAGCTCGGTTCCTTGCTTGCTTTGCTTTGCTTCGCTTTGATTTGCTTTGCAGTGTTGCTGCTGCTGTTGACTGCTCGTTACTCGTTCAGTTTAATTGACTGAATCCCCCCCTCTCCCCAATCCTCTGTCTGGGAATGTGGTGGTGGTGGTGGTGATGGAGTCTATCTATAGAGAGGTGATTGGGCTACTGTTTTAGCGAGAAGAGATGCTGCTGTTGTAGCGAAAACAATGGTAAGGAGGCAATCGGAGACGGCTGTGCTTGCTTGCTTGCTTGCTACGGTCTGCTCTTAGTCACTGCTGCTGATGTGCACCATTTCACATTTCAGAGCTGAGCAGAGCAGAGCAGATGATGAATTATTGGCAGTGGTGGTAGTGGTGGTGGTAGTGTTTGCTTTTAAGTTTACAGTAGAGTAGTTGTCAAGTTGAACAACTGTGATGTATGTTTTCCTTCTGGTGCCAAACACTGCCCCTGCTGCTGCTGATGTTTGACCATCTGAACCAACAACAACAGCATGGGCATTCTCTTTTCTTTTCTCTTTTTGTGGTTTGTCTTTCTGAGCATGGTGGTGGTGATGATGATGAGGAGGTTTTCCTATATCTACGNTTCCTATATCTACGAGATTTAAGTAGCTTCCCACTTTTGCCAATTGCTAGTGATTGTGAATTCGTGTTCGATTCGTTTTGCTCTCTTGTGTGATCAGATTCAGATGCTTGAAAAGCTCAGCTAACACTGTGTTTTATAGCAGCATCTGCTTGGTGATTGATTGCGCCTCTCTCTTTATTTACTTTGATTTACTTTGAGGTGAAGCTCAAGAAGTAGTAGAAGTGAGCAGAAGAATTGGCTGCTGCTGCTGCCTCTTTGCTGCTTTTCACTCTGCGAGGGGTGCACTTAACACTTGAGCAGAGCGAAGCAAAGCTAAGCAAAGCTGCTGTGTGCTTGTGTGTTTGTGCGCTATAGCAGCAGTTAAAGCTTGCGTGCAATATCAGCTAAAGCAGCAGATTTTCCAGCTCTAGACGCTGCTGCTGCTTTCCTTCTTCTTCTTCTTCTTTCTCCCTCTTTTCCTCCTTCTTCTCACGCCTTTAGTGTGAGGCGCCCGGCGTCGCCGACTGCTGCGAGGTGGTTAGATGAAAACAAGAGAGAGGAGAAAGAAAGAGGCGACTGAAAAAATAAGAGGGAGAAACTGTGTGATTTTGACAGTGGCTGCTGCTGCCTTCTCTGCCTTCTCTCTTCAAAGGCCAATTGGAGTTGAATTTATTCAAGTGCAAACAAAACAGTGGACTACAACGGCGGTGGTGAAGAAGGACGAGGGAAAAAATAAAATTGGAGAGAGAGAATGCAAAGAAGAAGAAGAAGAAGAAGAAGAATTTCAGCAAAAGTCTCTCGTTTCCGTTTTGATTAGAAGCGGCGGCGCTGGCAGCACTTGCGGCGATGTCGGCAATTTGGCAAAGTTCTCCCTTTCCCTCTTTTTCTTCTTGCACACCTTCTTGATAAGTTTTGAGATTTATGTACAAACTTCTTCTTTTGTGTTGTTGTTTACAGACGGACGAGGAGAAGCGCCTGGGCCTGAAGGTGGTGATGCCCACCTTTGACCGGGCCACCTGCTCCATACCGAAAAGTCAGATTGGCTTTATTGACTACTTTGCGAATGACCTCTTTGAGGCGTGGCACTGTGAGTGTTCTCTCTTTAGGAGATGTTTATTACTTTTGTTTACCTTTTGTACTAATTTTCCCCCTATTTTTTCACCCTTCTAGCCTTTGGCGACTTTCCCGAGACCGTAGACAACATGAACCTGAACTACCAGTATTGGAAGGACCAGCAGGCGCTGCTGGAGCGGAAGGCGAAGAAGCTGTCGCTGGAGAGCACCAAGGTGAGCGAGGCGGATGAAGAGGCAGCGGAAGCGGAAGATGCGGTCGTTTTCATGGCGGTGGAGGTCACTCTTGGTGGCCGCCACCACCTCACAGCGAGCACACTTGAATGACCGCTTTGCTGAAGAGGAT
>NW_016205508.1:0-304 GCF_001687245.7 Rhagoletis zephyria
AAATAGCAGCAATGCCCTTCAACTACGCCAGCGATTGGTGCAACATTTCTAAGTGTATTTTTTTTGGGTTTTAACTTCAAATTAAAATTTTAAGCATTAAAAATCAAGCAACGTCTGCTTACAACAGCGCAAAAATAAAAAATAAAAAATTGGAGAAAAAAGCTAAAACCATAGTAAGCAATGAGTAATAAAAACGTAGACAAATTAAATGGCTAGGCCAGGCAGAAAAAGTGCAGCAGTAAATGTTTTGGTGCAGCGCAAATAGTAGTTGAAAAAAGACAATGAAAATTAAAAAAAAAAAAAA
>NW_016205508.1:314-2182 GCF_001687245.7 Rhagoletis zephyria
AAAAAAAAAAAAAAAAAACTGTACCCAAGCGCTTTTGATTTTTTGGTGCTGCTTAGTTTTGGGTCTTTTGTTGTTGGCGTAAACAAGCTTAAAACTGGAATTGGTGCACTTTGCACGTTTAATGTTGCAACTTTGAGCGGCGCTTAAAACTTTTGGGTTTACTCGAAAGGAAATAAATAAGCAAAAAAAAAAATACAATATACTTACTTATGTGAAAAACTGAAATGTTAATAAGATTTGTAGAAAAAATCAAGTAGTAAAAAAATATTTAAATGCCGCGTAAAATAAGGTGGCAAAGTACACTAAAAGCGAAAAAAAAACTGTAAGCTTATTAGAGCTTATGTATATCGCCTTATATTTTTCTTGTGAAGATACGGAAAGCGCTAGTACTTAGATATGCGCTGGGGATGATCTCTATCAGCGGCCGAACTTTCCGACCTTATTGCCCTTTAAAAAGCAAAAACTCTATCTCATTGTCTTACTTTACGTAGAAGGAGCACTCAAAAAGCCAGCAAACATAGGCCCCTTGAAAGACCTATTGTGGTAGCACATGGTTCCTAGGCTTCTTATTAATTGCAAACCAATTTGTGGTGTCTACTGTACTCTGAATTTTTTTCTGCGTGTCTTCCTTTCCAGATACATTTCGTCCAAACAGCGGTAACAGCTGTATAAGCGTCACACTATTTGAAAATAGAACAAAGACTTAATGAGGTTGCTTACTACTATTAGTGGAACCAGAGATATTAAGTATAAAATGCGTTTATTGTATCCTAGGGGAAGAAATTAAGCATTTTTTCTTACACTCTCTAAAATACCTCTATTGCAGATAGGAGGTTAAGGCAGAAACGGGACTATTTGTATGTACATATGCCCATAGTTTTCGTCACTACTGAGGGTGAGAATGTCTCCCAATATTCTTATAACCCATTCAGGCTACATGAGTTTGATTGGATTGTTCCCATCTGGTACGCGCTTATCTAAGGAAATGTTTAGGCAAATTCTCATATTAATATTTTGGTGGCAAGCGTTACTTTCTATTATTGTTACTTTCTAGTTTTAAACCTTCTGTGAAGAATCTTATGGCATTTTCATATAGTAAAATTCCCTCGCTTTATGATTATCTGCTTATTTAGCTCCTTGCCTTTGATCTTTTTCGAGAGACAAAATTATCAGATATTTTGTCAGATTTATATATCAGATTTATGAAATTCAAAATAGTGTATCCAATGTGGCGTTATCGGATTCGGAGCTAAATAACTTAAGTTTAAAATAGTAGACCACAGACTTGTTACATATATTTTCCTAACCATAGGTGCTTCAAATCAAAGCTTGTTACTTTTACTTTTTGCAGAAATTTAAATTTCAACAGATGATACCTCAACGGAAAACTTTTTAAGAAAAT
This sequence comes from Rhagoletis zephyria, assembly GCF_001687245.7. NCBI lineage: Eukaryota > Metazoa > Arthropoda > Insecta > Diptera > Tephritidae > Rhagoletis > Rhagoletis zephyria. The sequence goes on from NW_016205508.1 coordinate 1,717, forward strand.
AATGAGTATGCGCCTTTTTACTCTGGAGAAATTATCAAGTGAAGGGACAAAATGAAATCAATTTATCGATGCTTCAAAAAAATTACTTTTGGCAAGAAAATCGTAGCTGCCAGACCATTGTGCATCGTAGGGGAACGCAGATGGAATATAGCATCACAATGGGCCTATCTTTTTGCTCTAAATATGTACTCTCTAAACCCATTTCTACCTAACCCGACCTAGGTACTATGTCTTAGTAATACTCAAAAATTACAAAAATCGCCATGACTACATTTGGCTAACGGCTATGCCTATAAATCTGGTACTCTTTTCTAATTCACTTTCTATTTACATTTGAGTATGTATTTTTATTGAATTCCTTTCTGTATTTATTTATACAGTTTTTTCACACGTATGTATGTATGTACGTACGCCAGGCAATCACTTTCATTTAATTAGACATAGTTGAAAATAAGACATATCTAAT
>NW_016205509.1:0-2178 GCF_001687245.7 Rhagoletis zephyria
GCGAATCAACATTGTTGTTAAGCGCAGCACATTCGCTTCATATTCGTATACGGTGAGGTGCAGATGCGATGTACAATGTCGCCTACAAGCTAAATGTGTTGTTTTTGTTCTGGATCAATAGAAATAAAATAAAAAACGCAAGTGATTATGTGTTATACTCATACATACTTATTTACATACCTACATAGGTTGATTGCACCTTGATAACGGACTTTGCCCATCATTTCCGCTATCGGATTTTATGTACGTAATTCGAAGCTCTTTTGATAAGTGAAAAACAGCCCGCTAACTTAGAAATACCGTTTTTAAATCGATTAAATCGAAGGCGATTAATCGAGCTCTGCCGAATCGATTTTTTGTCGATTATTTAGTTTCGATTCGATTCAAAGAATTCGAGAATCGACATTCGATTTTTCCTCAGTTTGTCTAGGAAAATCTAAATTTGAAGTAAAATAATAAATTTTTTCTCACTGGTGATAAAAAAACTAACACAATTTCGAAAAAATTTAAAAATGTTCTTAGGTAACGTTAATTTTTCACTAGGCATTAAATTACAAAAAAATTTTGATGACTTTATTGAGCATTAAACACTACTCGTTTAATTCTGTTTTTTGTTTTTTATAAATAAAAATTGTTTCTTAAAGAATTAAAAAAAAATCCCCTCAGATGACAAAAAAGTTTTAGCTTAAAAAAATCTGCTTAAAAATAGTAAAAAAAAATTTTTCAACGGAAGCGTAATAATGCGATTTTTGATGCTGTTTCTTTTAACTTTTTTCAAAGATTGGTATACAAAAATTTGAATGACTGAACCAAAACTATTCCTATTTAGATTTATGCGGTATCATTGGAAAGTGAATAGCTCTGCACTTGGGTAAATAAATCGATAAGTGTTTGTTAACTAGTGTCGTTGGACATTTGGTGTTATATTTCTACTTTTTTTTTTAACTGATTAGCACAATTACTTTCTGCATACATACATACATCACCTATGCTAGTGCTTAAGCACTAATTACCTATTCAAACGATTCTCTATGCACTTTCATTGGCACTGATTAACTGGATTAGTTACACACGTACGGAGATCTTTTTATGCACATATGTATGTATGTATGTAAAATATATATGTAATTACCACTGCCACTTCGCCTGCAATCTTTTTACACTTTTTACTTCTTACAAAAGTGTCGTAAAGATATATTGCCACTGAAATTGTAATACCGATCGGTGTAAGTAGAAGCAATAAACCGAGACCTATCCAAGCGCGTAATTTTTTTAATGTTTCATTCGACATTATTTCGGTAACAAGATTGTTAGCTTCCATTTAACGAATTAATTTATGAATTTTTAGTTAATCCAGTGCAGGCAAAACCGTTGCGCTCTGTGCAGCTGCTGTGCGAATAATGAATGAAACAATTGGCAAAACAGCAGATTTCAGCATTTGCCGTAGCCGCTACACGAGTGAGTATTTAATTACTGATTGATAAGTGCAGCTTTTACTTTCGATCTGATACAGTGGCTTGCAGATAAATGGTGCTAGAGACTACGTTGAGTACCTTGACTGTGTGTTAGAGTAATCAATTGGTAAAAATTCTATTTATTGAAAAATGCTTTGCCATCTACAAGCGAGTTTATTACTTATAATGAAGCTACTTCTTGGCAGCTGCATTAGTTGAGAATGACTATTGCCTATTCTTTATCCGAACAGTTGAAAATATGAAAAATAATGTGAAGGTTCTTAAAATGACATAACTGAGTGGCTATCGCAACTTTGAAACACTCTTGTCTTGTCACTAACTCGCTACCAAATAGCCAAACTAAAGTAAAATTGTCGAAACCGCTAGCATTGAAGTTCTTCTTAAACTCGTTTTCATTTTTAAATTTATTTTGCATACACCTAGCAGAAAAACTCTGTGTACATTATTTTATTTTTAAATATTCACAATAATTTGCAAGCTAAAATTTGTTTGTTATATTTTTTATAAAAATATGGATCATGCTTGAAAAAAGTCATTTAAACCAAGGTTTCAAGATTTATACAAAATTGAGAAAAATACGAAACATTTTTATGAACATTTTCAAGTTTTTAATCAGAACTAAAAAAAAATTAAAGTAGGCAATTTCATATCAAACGAATAACAAACAAATTTTAGTCTGCAAAATATTGTGCATATTTAAAAA
>NW_016205510.1:0-2178 GCF_001687245.7 Rhagoletis zephyria
AACACGTACTCTTAAGTGGATAATTATTTTGGCGACGACACGGCTACACTGCGACTAGCGAAAAATGTAGCTGGGGCCAGATTAGATCTATTTCTATTTTTCTAGCGACAGATAAGATTCTTCCCCCATATTTTATGTCAAACTCCATCAAATTCGTGATGTCGCTGCCGCGTTCAAAAAATTCATGCCGCTGTCAACACAGCGTTTAGATTATCTAGATAAAGCTTAATGTCGTTTTTGTTGTGTTCAGGGCTTAAGCGAAAGACTTTTATTTGGAATTTTTTGGATTTTCTATGAGTTCGTACTGAACTGTAAAGGCTCTGGCATTTGACCAGCTCAATTTTACTCAATGTTTCATGATTCAATTATTAAAGGTTGGATATTTATTGAAATTTGTGTTTCCGTACTGCCTTTTATGGTTGCATTTGAGGTGTATAGAAAAAAAAGAAAAGAGAAAATTTTATAAATTTAAAGCTCTCAAAAAACGGTGACAGCCTTACTTCAAGAATGGCAAGAATTATATTCAAAACATTAAAAAAAACTTGGTTTAATGAAAATATTAATAAAATGTAAACAAGTTCATTCTTACCGAAACTTCATGGCGAACCATCGCCATGTGCGGGAAGGCCCTTAAGGCCATTTGTTAGCTTTAAAAGAATAGGTGCCGGTTTGATAAAATATGGAGCGTGGCGGCAATTGCTGGATGCAGAGATCTAGACGTTGTTGCCTTTTCAGCACCACCATGGATTTTGCTAAAGAGACACTACAAATAGAATCTTTACTGATGGCTTAAAAACTGACATAGGGTCTTGATCTGAAGTCCGCTTCGAAAATAATGGGTATTCACTCTTCTATTTAGGGATTATGCCGAGGTATTTGCAAACCTCAAGCTCGTGGAATTTGTCTAGAGAGGGCTTAGAAAATGGATTTTCATGGTTATCAACTGGTTGAGGTCATTGCATCTGAAACCGTTTGACTTTTCTTTTTAACCTGAAGTGGTTCCGAAAAAGTCAACTTTTTCAACGGTCCAGAAATGGTGCCTCACTAGTCCATAAATGATACCAAACTAGTCCCGAATTAGACATGAACTATCCCGAAATGGTCCTGCACTAATTCCGGAATGAACCCGAACTTGGGCCGAAATAGTCCTGAACTAGTCTCAAATGGTCTACAAATATTACCAAAATGGTCCTTAAATAGCTCCAAAAAGGTCCGGAATAGGTCATGAAAAGATCCCGGGCTAGTCAGAAATGGTCCTAAAATAGTCCTGAACATTCGCCGAAGCGGTCGAAAAAGCCGTGAGCTTGTCCTGAAATGATCTCTTATTAGTCCCAAAATGCTGTATTAGCCCTAAAATGGTACTGAACTAGTTTAAAAATGATACCGAAATAGTTCCGAAATGCTACTGAAATAGTCCTGAACTAGTCTCGTTATGTATCAGATTTAGTCCCAGAATGGACCTCAAATAGTCGTGAACCAATACCGAAATGGTCCTGTACAGGTCTGAAAATGGGTTGGAAATGATCCCAACAAGTCCCCAAGTTTGATTTTAACGGCCCAAAATCTAAAAGAATTGGCATTTATTGAATGATAATTATTTTCGTATGTTTTAATTTCAATTTAAAAAATCAACGGAATGTCCAGCGATCCATAAAATAACTTATAATTAGGATTATAAATAAATGGTAGCAATTTTTTTTTTTAATATTCATTGACATATGTACATTGAAAAGTCATTAAAGTAAATACATATGTACATACATATATTGAACGGAGAAAAAAATGCGAAAAAACGGTTGTCATTTAAAATAAATTAAGGAACTTAATGAGCTAAGTAATAAGTAATTTATCAGTATCTTAATGTGCTCGAGGTGATTATATTTAAGTAAAACTTTGATAATGAATACTATGTACATAGTACATAAAATTTTTACTTGCCTTACATTGTTACATTGCATTTATTCAAATAAGGCACTTTCTCATTCGTTTTCCAATAATGAACGATTAAAACCAAAAATAGGTTAACAGACGAGAAATTTTTTACGTTTACAATAAAAGTGCTCATAAAATAGTAATTGTAGCAGTGTCGTTGGAGTTTTATGGGCATTGCATTTGATAGAAAGAAAGAAAAAAAAAAAACACTGTAAACTCAAACGAAATGAAAGCGTCGTCAAGTCG
>NW_016205511.1:0-2178 GCF_001687245.7 Rhagoletis zephyria
TAAGCTCCGTCATATTGGGCAACCTCTTCACCCATAAGAAAAACGCGGTCGTCGCGTGCCATTTCTTCATCCAGAGCAGAATTTAAGGCCTCACGAACGGTCAACTGCTTCGCCGCAAGAGTCTTGGGCGACGTGGAGAAGGAGCGGCGTGCAACATTCGAAAATATCACTCTAACGGGCTGCATCTTTGTTCAAACTTGGTGTTGATACTTTTTAGTTTCGTTCGTAGTCGATCTGTAAGAAATTACAAATCAGTTCAGTAATAAGTTGTGTAATAATGCTCGAAAAAATACAATTTTCAGCGCGCACCGTGCCGTTAACGTAATGCCCTATGGCAGTTCAGGAAAAGTTCTGACAGCTCGCTAATCAGATAAGTGAAAGAAAAGATGAAAAAATTTCCAGTTGGAAATGTCAAAGCGTAGTGCTGCCACATGGTGAGATAATTGCATCAAGCAAAGAACGTAAATCTATAAAAAGTGTGGCCAGAGAACATATAGTTAAGTCCCCTTTCAGACACGTCAAGTCTTGCTTTCAAGTCTGCTCGTTCGTTGGCGAAGGAGGTGAGAAGAGAGGGGAAGAGTACAGATACCTCCTCACGGTTTATTCGATGGTGAAAAATTCTTTTTAATATTGCTGATTATAAAAATACAATAATATGACTATCGAAAAATAAAATAAAGTTAAAAATGGCACCGTCTTGATTATAAAAAGGCAATGAGATGACCATCGAAAAAGAAAATAAGCCTAGGAATGGCGGCGTCATGCACTTATTTGCAAATAATACCACTAATCAATACTTATTTGCGTGATTTAGTTATTTGCAAATAGAAAATTAACTTAGCGTTTATACGACAAAGTTTACCATTTTGCAAATTGTTATTTGCAAATAATACGTGCGTATAAACGTAGTAACTACTTAATAATTTAAAAGTTGGAAGGAGTACTGCGATTTAGAAGTTTAGAGAAACAATGGCTAAACTCGAGATAAATTATTTTTGCAAACGTCCTCAGATTTTACTGCGGAGTTGCAACTTTACATTTGACTGGCAGTGATTTGTTCAATTTAATATTTTTGAGGGGAGATGTATGGCTATTGAATTTATGTATGAATGGGTTTGACCTTGAAGAATGAGTGAAATTGTTATTGTTGTATATTAGTCGCATATCGGTGTTGCCATTTTCGCCGGTTGCGATAGCCGTTTGTTAGTCGTTTTGTAAAAAAACTTAGCCATTTTTAGCCGATTTTGCTATTTACCTTGTTTTCTTGAAATTCAAATATATATGTTTTCATTTTTGACTAAGCGATCCAAAATCTGTTGGAAACGGCTACTAGCCAGGGAGGCAGGGTTATATAAAATTAGGCCGATTTCGCTTATTTTTATTTGAAACGAATATATTTTTTCTAAAGGAGGCCGTAAGGGGGATTTTCTTCATAAAATGTTTGTTATGAATGACTTTAAGTGTGAAGTTTTATTCGCAAGCTTAGAAAATAACAAATTGTTTCACAGTTTGCTATTTTCAAGCACTATGTACACATATGGATTTCTTTGAACTAACTTTTTTCCTGACAACTTATTTAAATTCCAAAAACCGAAGGGCAACTTGAATTTAAAGAACCAATACTGAAATGCGTCAAAATGGAGGTAAAAGAGCACAAATTTCTATGTAAAGCAAAACTCTCTGGGAAGACAATAGGTTTGTTCGTCGAAAATGCAGCGAAAATTATTACTCAAAATATGAGTTAGTAAGAAAACATGCTCCAAAATTCTCTCTCAAGCAGAGAAACTTTTAAATTTCTGCACGAATGTAAATTTGAGGGAACTTGCAAGTTTCCCTGCCGGCTAGTGTCCACGGTTGCATTGCAAACATAAGAAATTTGTATAGAATTTTAAAATTATTTCAGAGAGGCAAAAAACAGGATCTAGGATTCTTGCTAGTCCCACTTTCTTCAACATAAGTTTCAATTTCTTTGTCGTACTAACTGTCGCGTTTCCTATATCGACTCTGGTTGAGACTGCGTTCCGAGTACGTTTCAAATCATTGGAATTAATTCAGTAAACAANTCAGAGAGGCAAAAAACAGGATCTAGGATTCTTGCTAGTCCCACTTTCTTCAACATAAGTTTCAATTTCTTTGTCGTACTAACTGTCGCGTTTCCTATATCGACTCTGGTTGAGA
>NW_016205512.1:0-2178 GCF_001687245.7 Rhagoletis zephyria
ACCAAATCTTTTAAATAATTTTTTTATTCAATCATATCCTAGAAATTTCCAAAGTCCTTTAAAAAAAAATCCTGACGTCAGAGAGAAAAATTAAAAAAATTAAAAATGTTCGGTTTTTGTCGTACGGTGTAATCAGCACAGACCAATTCATATTTCAAATGCTCAGATATTTTCAAGTTAGCATTAAAAAAGAGTATTTAATAAAAAACAAACGATGGCACACGGTTTCCCCGTTTGGCGAAGGTGTAACAACTGATTTATGTGGGTGCGGCATTAAGACCTTGACATCGATTAGCTACTCGCTTTAAAATTTTAAGGTATTTTACAAAATCGACATACTTAAAGATTTAACTTCATATGTAAATATTTTAATATCCGTTTCAAATTAAGCCTTTGGTGAAAATGCCACAGAAAAATGCATATAATCGTGTCATGCAACACTTGCAACAACCACAACAAATGCCGACTTGAGCTGCCCACAATCAGCGCAACGTTACAAAAAAGGAAATGGCAGCATTTCAGACTCAAATAAAAGTATCGGCGATAGTCGGTCAATACCAGCCAGTTCGACTGTGCCGCCTACTGCAAACTGACAATAAGAGCTGTCGGTCCGTCAATGATGTGGGTGAATTGAGCCGCCATCAAGCCAGCAGCGCGATTGATTTTTAACAAATTAATAAGTAAACTTTTATTGAATGTAAATGAGAGATTTTTACAACAAAAAAAATAAAAATAAAAATCAATGAAAAATAAAATTAAAATTTGCCTGGTCGCCGAAAGCGAATTGCCGTCACACGCGCTTTTGTGTTCAACCGCTGTAGTGAACTGTAAACCTGCGACGACGTCAAAGAGGCGTTCCAGCAGGTGGACAGTTTGCGTGCGTTCAGCGCACGCCTCTGCATACGGCTAGCCAGACGCGCTGTAGGATCGCTGTAGCGGCGATTGTGTGGTCTGCCGTCATTAACACGGAGGCGTTTTTTCGTTGTTCATTTTCATTTTTCGAGACAAAAGCAACAGAAACACGAAAATTGTTATAATAAGCAATAATAAAATAACAACAACAATCACTACTGTATTGCTTGGAGCAAGTGGAGTGGGGTGGAGTGAATAAAAACAAAAGAATTTCAAAAGCTTCACTAGCCAACGTGCGTCTGAGCGAATGCGTTTAAAATTATTTGAGCGAGTATGTATGTATGTATGTGCGAGTGCAACACAGCAGCTTAATTGAAAAGGCCTTCTTGTGGCGCGTCAGATTTTTTACACGCAGTTCTTGCTAGGCCTGTAGGAAAGTGCGCGCATTTTTCGAAGTTTTCACAACAAAAGTTGATAAACGATATTCCACGCTTAATTAATAAATTCTTGCTCATGAATTTCGAAAATGAAAATTTAGGTTTCATGGTTTAGCGATTGAGAAAGATCTTTTCCTCAAATATCCAGATCCTAATACTCGTGGTCCGGAATACGAAGCCGGATTTGAAGTTATACTTATATCAAAAAGGTAGACATTTTTTGAATCACTATGAACAAACGATGATAACACGATGTTACAAAATAAATAAAAAAAAAAAATTCCACGAACTTTTTAAGTGACCTAGTACAGGTCGAAGAGCTGGTTAATTCAAGGAACTGTTTTCAAAATTTTTTCAACATCCTCAAATTCTCAACTTATTCTTAAAAACATTTTTGCATGAATTCCGGCACTATAAAAATTTTTTCTCCGTTAATTTTTAACCATGTTAGAAGTCTTAGAAGTAATAATCTTTGTACTTTTTAGAGAAATAAAAAGTTTTGCGTAAGTAAGTGAAAAATTTTTGGAATAAATTATAAATTTTTGTTATTTTTTCCACTTGGCCCACATTTTTTGCAAAAAATTCGAAAGAAAATGGTATTTTTTAGTCATTACTTCGAAAATAATGTTTAATTCTGAGTAAAACTAGGTACCATTAATTAAAATCAATAAAAAAAAATTATGAGGTCATGCAATTTTTCATGAAAAGATAACTCCAAATTTTTCTAGACGAACTATAGAAACCTCCAATCCAACTTATTCAAATTTTCTGTGAACTTACCAGAATTGATTTAGGATTTGTTTTTTTAGAAAATTTATAACTTCCGAATTTATCTATTGCTTTCTATAATACAAATATTCGTATTTCCAAAGCTATATAAAAACTTAAA
>NW_016205513.1:0-2178 GCF_001687245.7 Rhagoletis zephyria
ATTAAATTTTATTCATGCAGATGGGGAGGAAAAAGTGAGTGAAAATTAATGCAATAAAAAATAGAACTAAAGCAAAAGAAATAAATTTAATTATAAAAAAATTAAATTGAATTAAAAAGAAGTTAATAAATAAAAAAAAAAGTTTATAAAAAAAGAATAAAATAAAATAAACAGTAAATTAAATAAACTGAAATAAAATAGCATACTTAAAGGAAACTTAAATTTTCAAAATAAAAGAAGCCAATTGCAAACTACGCAAACCGAAACAAAATAAAAATTAAATAATGTGAAAATTTTGAAAATTAAAAAAAATCACAATTGACTTAAAAATATTAATTATTTAAACCAAAATAATATAAAAAAATTTTGTAAATATAGTAAATGAAAAAAATTTATGAAAATGAAAAATATAAAATTGAATTAAATAAATAAAATAAAATAAAAATAAAAATTTAATTTAATTTAAATATGAACTTTTATTTGAAACCAATACGAAAATATGTGTAGATCATACTAACTAAACAGTAACTTAAAACGTAAGTCCACAAAATGAGCATCAAATAATTTATACGCCTGGTGATAACTGCAGACGATAGATGGATACAATGAAACTTGAGTAGCTGAAAACTCCAACGTTACTCCACAAATTAAGTATAAACCGAATTTTCAGTAAAATAAAATAGAATAACCGGTAAAAATTTCAATATGCGTCGACTACTGCTTGCAATAGTCTGAATATCTGCTTACCCCGTATAATTTGGTACCATTGTTAGGGTTTAAGGCATTTTTAAAGTTGCGTTGGTATATGACNAAAATATGTATTATTTTTAAACGGGTGGCAACAAATTTTAATATTCATGGAAAATTTCTCTAAAATGTCTTTCGTTGAACGCTCCCATCTCAAGATATTACATATATACATACTAAACTTATTTGATAAATTCATTTAAATTGGTTCGGAGTGGCAACCTCTTTCGTTTCATGCTCTATCTTAAAATATTATATACCCAACTTATTTTTTATTATATGTCTAAGTTGAAGACTGAAAACCGCTGTGAAAAAGCTTTGCGAATCTTAACCTTGAGCAAAATTTTGAATAGAGTTACCAATCCTAAACAAATATATATTTTATATTTTAAAATATGAGTACCAAACATATCTTAAAATATTAATAAATATATTTCTTTAGGATTGGCAAATTATTCAAAAGTATGCTCAAGGTTAAGATCCGCACTAATTTTATTTCGTATCGAAACTACAATACTCGAAATGTTTAACTTTCATTTTATTGAAAGGCGGCAACGCTATTTAAGTAAGAAAGACTCTAGACACTCGAACATGAGCATGAGCAGTGGCTTTTCTTAGGAACTAGTCCTACTTAAATGCGTCTCAGTTGCCTTAACAAACCTAATACTTATGGATATTTACATTAGGGTGGTCTAAACAAAGTGAAGTCGGAATTTTAATGCTCTCAACCCCTAGGAATATTTTATATCGAAATATACCCTTTGTTTTAAATCAAAAAATAGTTAGAGGTCTCTCAAAGTTTCTTATGTGTTTTTACGCAAAAAAAAAAACAATTTTTTGTGGGAATGGTCGGAATCCCTGAAAATCAATATTTTTCAATCGGCAAACTCTGTTTCTCTCCAGGAGACCTCGAAGTATAAACCCCAATTTTTATTTAACCATTTCTTAATATAAATTTTTTATTGGTGTCCCAAAAACCCAATGAGCGGACCTATAAAATATAGTTAGTATTAAAAATTGTTAAATAAACAATTGGGTGTGAAATCTTCTGAAGAGAAAGAGTAATTTTCAAGGATTTTATATGAAAAAAACTGAGTTTGCCGATTGAAAATATTAAACAATTTTTTTTTTTTCATTAAAAATATATGGGAAACTTTGAGCGATATAGAAGAATCCTAGAGGGTCAGAGCATTAAAATTCCGTCTTCTCCTTTTTACCGCATACATTTTTTGACCACCCTAATGTACAAACATAATACTGTCGAGGATTACATATTTACTTGTGTATCTCGTGTCCCAATGGTTAAACCAGCTGATTTCTCAAAATTCAACGCGCTCTACTCTAGCCTCTATCCCACTCTCCTCAAGAAATGTAAATTCTAACTTATGCAGCATTAACTTAGCTCTATGAGATGTCAGAAGAAAGGATTCC
>NW_016205514.1:0-2178 GCF_001687245.7 Rhagoletis zephyria
ACTTTACCTACCGAAAATATATTAACTAACATCCACATTTATAAAAAAACAATGCTCTATAAATCGAAAATTTGTTTAAAAATCTCCCCTCATAAAGCTCTTTAATATATTTTCTTTTTTATGAATGAGGCCATTCGAGTATTGGGCGGGAGTAACAACACAAAAATTACCCTTATTCTTCTCCATAAACATTTCAATAAAAATTTCATGTAAAAGGCCCAGTGGCCAGATTTTGCTAATTTCAATTTCGATCTTCGACTGAGGAATTGTTGTTGGTTTATTGGCATACACGAGAGATTTTTAAAATCTCCAAAGGAACAAATCGGAAGGCGCCAACTCGCATGATCTTACTGGTCAGCTCTTATATCCATTACGTGAGACGACACGACTGTAAACAATATAATATAAAAATATTTGTGGTGTGCTTTAACAATAACGATTCGTTGCTCGGCTAAATACCATTGCATGGCTACTAATNCTATAAAGAATTTCTTTGGCTACCTATCAGCAAATTTTCAACCAAAGAACACAAAACTGGACAAAAAGAATTACCACAACAGGGCTGATTAACATATTCGAAGAATTTTTTAAAATATTAGAAAAGTATTAGTGCTGAAATAGTTGTCATGGTGCAAGTTTTGGCCTTTATTATATTGCAAAAGTTTAGAGCTCAATTGCTTCCAGTCTGTCAATTTATATGCGGTGCATGGTTTAGTGTTTGGTTATCTGACCACAGCTTTGATAAAAACGATTTTGCATTATTTAAAAAATCCTCCTTTCAGTTTAGAAAAGCACACAGCAGTTTTTTTAAGAAACTCAGTAAAATCCGGCAATCTGCGAATCCGCTACTGTAACCAGCATTGGAGTAATATCTGTGCGGAACGAACAATTAAAGCGGTTGAGGATGTATGTATTTTATACTTGAAAAACGCCGCGTACTTTGAATTTAAATTTAATATCTTTTAATTTATAATTTATATATACTAGCTTTTATTAATGTGTAATTAAAATTAATGGAAACAAATTTAATGAAACAGAAATGAACAGTTTAAAACTAGTGTTTCCTGCGGAGGTTTTTTTTTTTGACAAATTGACACAAAAACATTATTTTTGTTGTTTTTCACGATTTCTAAGTATCGAGTAACAGGTAGAAATTTTCGCAAAATACGCCTAATGTATGTACATATGTCACTGATAGGCACTGCCTTGCGCGCGGGCAAAGCTCTTTTAAGCTTTCTATACATTTTGTAAAGCCGCAAGCAGAGTAAAAGCTCTTTCTGCCCAATGCTGATGTATGTACATTAGACTGCATAACCAAAAAAAATATTTCGGAAAAATATTATGAAAATACCTCCGAAAATTGCGTTTTTTATAAATAAAAATAGTTTCTTAAAGAACTTTCTGAAAAAAAGTCCCCTCAAATGACAAAACAGATTAAGCTTAAAAAATCTGCTTAAAAATATTTTCAACGGAATCGTAATAATGAGATTTTTTATGCTTTCTTTTATTAATTTTTCAGAGATTGATTTCTGTCCAAAAAAGAAGTTATTCCTGTCCCAATTTTTTTTTTTTTCAAATACCAACATATCTAAATGCAACTTTGAATGACGTTTGTTCATCCTACCTTTCTCTTTCATCATTTAAATGAGTTTATTAGTAAAGAAATAAAACGGGTGGGGGAAATACTCTTCCAATAATATATCACAAGTTTAAATCGGAAGAGATTAGATTCAGTTATTCAAGTGTTTTTTTATATCAATCTTTAAAGGAACTTAAAAAACAGCATTATAAATCTCAATATGATGATTCCGTTCAGATTTTTTTATAATTTTTTTTAGCTATTTTCATACAAATTTTTTAAGCTTAAACCGTTTGCCATTTGAGGGGATTTAAAAAAAGTATTTAGGAAACTATTTTCATTCATAAAAAATTTCACTTTTGGAGATATTTTCAAGTTGGTCCAGTTCACGTAAATCTTAATATTTTTCCGAAATATTTTGGTGGACGTCTTAAAATATAATAGATTTTATAATTCCAATGGAAACAAAGTACCGAATTTTGATTTTTTTTATATAGGGAGTGATGCAGTCTAATGTACATATATAGGTACTTTACAATGATATACACTTTTTTCTTGGTACACCTCACCCGACCTTACCATTTGTTTATATTTATATG
>NW_016205515.1:0-2178 GCF_001687245.7 Rhagoletis zephyria
TATGTATATATATCCATAAATTACACGGATCTTTATTTTTCTTTGTTATCTATATATTTTTTTTGCAAAAATGTGTATTTAAAATATTCTCTTTTTTTTTAATTGTCCTTTAAACGTATTCCTCTGTTCGGGTTTCCTTTCTTTGACTGCGCCAGTTAAATAATAAAATCGTAGCTTAACAGTTTGGGATCTTTTTATTATAAAATGAATCTAAAGACTGAAAAAACTTGACAAACATTGAAAAACAATAAATACTTAAATTCAGAAACTGCTGAGTAAAATTAATAATATTATTGTAATAAAAATAAACAGTAACATAACTAGCGAGTAAGAATAAATGCCGAACAAAGGAATTCGTCTTCTTTCAACTTAAATAAATGCATTTAGCAAACAAAGGTGCGTATGTTACTTAGTGCCTTGGTAATGTCGAATTCGTAAGGATCTATGTATGCATTATAAACATTTTCATTTATTTGTTAAACATACAATTACTTCCTTTACAACCCGGTCCTATGGATGCTAGAAGCGCGAATTCATATAAGGCGGTGTTACCGGAAAATGAATAAATAAATTATGTTTGATTTCTAACCAAACCTATGTATGTAACTCAATCGCCTAATGCTTTGCCGAACCTTAAACATATGTTTACACATCCAATTTCGTGAGTAGGTACCTAGTACTCACACCTTTTTTTTAAGAAGTTTCACTTCTATCATGTGTACGGTGTTACACACGCATTTTTATTTTCATTAAATGATGTGGGAGCTGTAATTCGCTGCAATCCATCATATCAATCAAAAACTGAATTTTGAATTTTTTATTAGTTACGACTTTTTGAATTTCAGCCACGATGTTTGTTAAATCTTTTTGCATTTCAACTGACGATGTGTAAAGAGACAAAAAGTTGTGTAAATCTGTACTGTAAAATTAATTGTTATACGTAGTTAACTTGTTTTTGTTGTACTAGCTGTGTTTTTTGGATTTACGAAATGTTATGTTACCTACATTTTTAATAAACTTGACATTGGAAAAAACTAATAAAAAACTTAAACAATTTTTGGTAGGTTTTGGTTGGTCTTGGTAGGAACTTTTGGTAGGAAAAAAAAATTTGTTCGTGGCAACACTGGATATAACTGTTGCCAACTTTGTGCCTTTCGCAATAAATTAAGTGCGTTTAGGGAATTAAAACGCGAAATTTTTTAAGTTTAGCGCTTGTTTCGTTCTTTGGTGCCCTTTTCAAGGCAATTTTATAATAAAACCGTGATTCTGTGGTGACATTGTATTTATTTTGTTCATTCATTTATTCAATCCAAACGTACAGAAAACTTCATCCGTTGACTTACACATACCTACATATGTCAGTGTTTGGCCCCTGGATAATATGCTCCCAGATAATCCAAACGCAATATTTTCTCACAGTCTCTATCACGGAATTCATAGAATATTCTGCTAATTAGCTGGGTGTGCGCATTTGTACAAAAGTAAGCAATTGCATGAAAATAAAGCCGCTAGAGAAACCAAGTAAAGTTTTGCAAATTGTTTTACGAATAAAAAACATTTTGCAAATTATATTAATTAAATTAATTAACTGCGCGTAGTTGGAAATATTTACAAGTAACATTGCGTGATTACTTAAAATATTTGAACATACAGCTTTATAGTGCTCTTTGCTGGGTTCGGAGTGCAAAAATCAAGTTTTCGTAGTAGATGTGCATTTCTTATCTTTATAAAAAACAATTCATTTCTCCTTGTATCACTGTATTCTGGGACTAAATAAGGGGCTAAAGCTGCCTTTACAAGGGTCGATTTCTGTAGACTAGAAAATGACGAGGAGTGTATATGAGCAGATGTGATCACTACCAGCGTTGCCACTTGAGAATATTTTAAGGTACCAAAAAGCCTACCAAATCAGTTTGCAAACTACCAAAAAATTTTTAATCAATAAAACGAGATTTTATTAAACTTACAGGTTTTGCAGATTAACAGTAGGTATAAATTAAAATACCAAATAATATGGTTTACTGTGCTACAGTTGGTTATCCATTCATGCAATACTTGAAGTTTACACAAAATAAATTCGGGCGTTTAAATAAATTNGACGAGGAGTGTATATGAGCAGATGTGATCACTACCAGCGTTGCCACTTGAGAATATTTTAAGGTACCAAAAAGCCTACCA
>NW_016205516.1:0-2178 GCF_001687245.7 Rhagoletis zephyria
ACGTACTCGTATTTACTTGTATCGGAACATCCCTGACTACAGCAGTGATGCCCACGCGAGTCTCCGGGAGCTACTCGGCTTTCACACTTAAGTCGTGTGTGCGCAGCTACCGAGCTTATGCGCCGCTAGCAGTGTTGCCAACTTCTGAGTTTCAAAAAGCACCAAAACTTGGGGAAAAATGCGTTTTACCGTACTAAAAGCACACATTTTTTTATACCAAAGGATAATTTTTTCATAATAGTTTGTATTTAACAAAAGTAAAAAAAATAAATAAATAATATTTATAAGTATAAATCAATACACAAAACTTTTTCTCATGCTAACGAAGTAATACCGAAGTAGGTACTACAGATTAAAACTGGTATATTTAGAGAAAGAAAAATATAATCGCAACAAACGAAAAAATGAATGTAGATTCTTTTAAATTCAGTGCTGCTACCGCTTTAAATATTTCAAATTATTTCATGTTTTAAATATCTATGAGAAATTCTAGTTCAGAAGAAGAGCACTAAAAAAGGCTCTAGGCACAAAAAAATTTTTTTGGGCGTTTTAATTTTCAAAAAGCACTAAATCTAGTGCTTAAAGCACCAAGTTGGCAACTATGGCCGCTAGCAGCTAGGGTTGCGATATCGACATAAAAAAACATCGATATTTTCCATATCGATATATCAGATTAAAAAAATCGCTGTCGAAAACATCGACCAGAAACATCGATAAATATCGATGTTTTCGATATTTTGAAAGAAATCTAAGAAATGATAAATATAAGTTGCGTTCCAGAGATTTTTTTAGTAACAACTGTAGAGCTGTTTAAAAAGCAAAATATTTCTCACAAGAAAAACTGCTAGAAGGCAAAAAAAAACATTTTTATACAAGTGTACATATACATGCCAAACACACAAAGTTGGACTCCTTAGAATATTTCGATTGTCTTCTATTCTGCTAAGCATATATGCTATAATTTGCTTCAGCTCCTTCGCATATTAAAAAATAAAAATCAAATTTATGGAAAACAACTTGTATATGCATTTGTACTACTTTTATTTATTCATAAGTAGTTCAACAAAAATAAATCTTAAACTAAAAAATCGCTTATTCTTTTGAGATCAAAGTTTTACATACCAGATTTGAGTAAGGTAAATAGGGGAATTCGCTCTTCTTTGTATTCGTTGTATGTTGTGTAATTGTAACAGAATGAGCATGTGATTTGTTGTTGCTAGCGGTACATCAAATACACATGCAACAACAACCACGCGCTCGACCAGTTACACTTACGCAGGATACAGCGAATACACAGAAGCGCGAACTCCACTAATGAGTGCTACTTTTGCATACTTTTTTAATTACATTAAAAGCTTATGGATAGAGTTCAAAAATAGTAGTTGTGACAGACGTTTCCCCTTGAGCCGATTTCGTTGTTGTGTAAGAGTAGCACCTGCTTTAGAAAAGAGGCGTTCGCAAGGCACTGAAGTAGCAGGGACAGGTAGATATATATGAGCTAGTTTATATAGCCCAGGAAAGAGACCCTCTTTCCCAGTCCATACGTCGAAAGCAGAAGTTTTGGAAACTAATGCAACTGGTGAGTTTAAGTACATCGGAACTTCTGTAGTATTATCCGTCACTACTACTGAACGGCGCTTATTNATACATCGGAACTTTTGTAGTATTATCCGTCACTACTACTGAACGGCGCTTATTGTTTCCCACATTTTGAACAAGTTGATTATGAAAACTCCAAATATCAAAATGTGTTGGCGAATTTTCACTTGTCCTTATTTCATTGGCACTGATTTCAACCTCGCAAACCAAGTTGCCTAAATATTTATTTAAGTAAGATACAACTTTTCCTTTTGCTAAAGGATCTCGAAAATGTACTAGTTTGAACCTTGGGTCCAATAAAGACGCTAATGCTAATAAAGCATTGTGTTCTACTTTACTAAACCTTATTTTAAGTTGACTTTCTAGGTAATGCTTTAATCCAACTGCCGATCCATTTGAAACGTTTATAACTTATAATGCGTTGGTAAGGCAATTAACAAGAGGAATGACCATGCTTGCAGTACATTTTGCTCTGCCGATAGTTTCACTGTAACGTTTTCCAATGGCCGTAGAACCCCAATTATTTCTTCAATACACTCGAGCTCACTACCGGTTACAGTTGGAGGTGCAGCTAATCGT
>NW_016205518.1:0-2177 GCF_001687245.7 Rhagoletis zephyria
TCTACTGGTAGAGAATATACGTCATTCTCTACTACTCATTAGCAGTAGCGAACAGGGCCAATTTGGGCTTGGTAGAGAATTGTTACAGAAACGAGCTACTGGTCGTTTTAATTTTTTTAAATATTCGTTATTCTCCATTTGAAGTAAAGTATTTTTAATCTCTTCAATAACACCAATGCCCTCCCGTAGATTCAAACTCTTGGTTATAAATTTTTGTATCCAAGTAAAAATGCAATGCAAGTTACGAGTTAATAAAAGCCAAACATGTTTTAATGTTGTTAATTGTAAACATTTCTTTAGTTCAACGAAAGAAAAAAAG
Source organism: Rhagoletis zephyria (assembly GCF_001687245.7). NCBI lineage: Eukaryota > Metazoa > Arthropoda > Insecta > Diptera > Tephritidae > Rhagoletis > Rhagoletis zephyria. The sequence continues at coordinate 320 of NW_016205518.1, forward strand.
ACAAAATATCCCCAAAAGAATTTATTGAACCCAATTTTCTGAAGCAGTGCAGAGTTCGTAAGAAACTTGCTACGTTTTTACCATTGTTTTTGAAAGTTTTTTTGTGAAGAGCACAAAGTTTTCATGAGGAAGTATATGTCCGTTGCATTATTTCACAAGGAAAAAGTGCGACAACGGCTTTAAAATATTAGTTGTCGAAACTCCTTGGACACTACTATTCACACACACGGAATAATATCAATATATTTCTAGACCATTTTCTGAAAAGGTACGTAAATACATTGAAATTAGCATGGTCGTTAAAATTAAGCTTGGAGAAATTAAGATAAGAGTTTTAAGAAAACTTGTGACACTAAGAAAAAGGGCTGAAACTTACATGTTTAAAATCATATAGCTAGACAAAAACCCGCGGTAGAAAAAAAAATTGGTTACCAGTGACCATAGCAACGTGGTGGAGTTTGAACAACATGCAACTAAGCGAATTTTCCCCATATCTAAAATACCTGAATACTTTAGGTCAGAGTAGTTCTTTTCGAAAATGCCTATTGCATCATCAAAGCTGTCGTCACAACAATGGTATGTNAATTGGAACCGTCGCCCACCCTGGGACCACTAATCGCATTGCTTCAGGGTGGCGTTCCATATTTCTCATTAACTAAAGTTCCCTCGGTGCACCTGCGTCCAGGTCCCGCTTCTTGACTCTAAGTAAGTATTCTGCATATTTAACTATGTTTTTTCAGTTAGTTTCGCTATGTAGCAAGGCTTGGATGACGTTATATGGGTTAATTGNATATTTCTCATTAACTAAAGTTCCCTCGGTGCACCTGCGTCCAGGTCCCGCTTCTTGACTCTAAGTAAGTATTCTGCTATTTCACTATGTTCTTCCAGTTAGTTTCGCTATGTAGCAAGGCTTGGATGACGTTATATGGGTTAATTGGTCTGAAAAAAGTGTTCTTCTTCTGCGTCGCTGTATATGCATGACGGCTCTTCGGCTTTTCCCATGCTATACAGGTATTTGCGAAAGTAACCGTGCCCAGACAGCATTTGTGTGACGTAATAGTTTATTTCGCCATGTTCTCTTTGGGTCCACAGTTTTAGGTCTTTTATTAGCCTAGCCGTCCATCTGCCGCGGCTTTCGTTTTGAAACCTAGCTTGCCATAGTCTTAGTGTCTCCTCTCTTACTCTTTCCCTTTCGTTGTCACTTGGATTCGTTTGCGCCTTGAGCTCCCACATTTTCTTGCGTTCGGCTGTTAGCAGGTCAATGGGAACCGTTCCGCCTATAAGTAGTATTGCCTCGTCGGACACTGTACGGTACGCAGAGGCTACTCTTAAAGCTGCTGTGCGATGAGCTCTAGAAAGTATCTTGTAACGGTTATTTTTCTGTAGGGTGTCAGCCCAGATCTCCGCTCTATATAGAAAAATATTCAAGGTTGTGGCCTTGTCATGTCGGTCTCCTTGCCGCTGGGGATGGGGCGTAAGTGATGCTATGTCAATCATACTGGTGTGCCAGGCACAGCACAATGAACCAATAGGGGTAGTGCGTATAGGACTGGAGTCTGCGGCTGCTCAAACGTAGTTCGTGTGGCGGCCGTGGGCTGCAGCTCCCATGCGCAGACGCCCCTACCGACGTTCCTCAACCCAACCGATTCCTTTAACCGCCGTCTCGCGATCTCGACAATACACCATCTTCCTCAAAGGCAGTGTTGAGTGCTCCAGGGAGTACCCCGAAGCAAGAAAGGAGGAAAACCAAGTCCTCGGGGGTAGCGCTCAAGTCGAGGTACAACAGGGCGGTGTTCATTCTTGACAAGACCGGTACTGTACACCCCAAGGATGAAGAAGACAGTCGCAGGTGTAATGA
>NW_016205519.1:0-2177 GCF_001687245.7 Rhagoletis zephyria
ATGCATGAAAATCCTAACCTCAAAAAAATCACCCGTTATATCTATATCTCTATATCTATATATATTAGTTGGCAACCCCCTTCAAAATTATTCCTTCGGGTTAAGCGTGTAATATTTTAGTCGGTACATATGTATTTAAGTCCCACAAATTTTAAAAGGGTGGCAACCCTATCAAAAGTTTTTATTTTTACCTCAAGCAGTGAAGCTTTCCTTCAAAATGGTGTTTCAATTATTCAATTTGATGAAGTATTATGGCGCTTTATTGACCGGATACAGAGCTTTCAGCTTTTCAAAACCCCATTTTTTAATAAATAACTAAATTTAAACATCGTGACTATTTTCAAGATGAGCTACCATGCATTAAATTTGATAAAATATTAAAGAAGATATCGTTTGATAACAGAAAAATACCCGTTAGAAACAAGCATAAGGATTAGTTTTACAAAGCTGATATCTGCTGGCAGTAACTGTGCTGAGCGTACTAAGCTCATTTCGCTTAAGCGACAAGCAATAACTGCAACCATATTCGCTTACAACAAAGACACGTAACTGTAATAAGAGCATATGCTGTCAACAACAACAAAATGCCAACAAGATGAAATTACGCAACAGCGCCAAGCACAAGTAGCCCAGTGAGGGGAGCAAATGAATAGTGTTGGTAGAGTCACAGCAGCTACGTTTCGTTTTAGGATTATACGCGGTTCTCTTCATTTGCAGTTACACTGCTGTTGACGGCAGATAAAATGGAAAGCTTTGTGTACCAAACCAAAAAAAAATGCATCGAGAAGAGAAAGACAGTGATTACAAGCAAAACGATGTAAATATAAACAAGCAGCTTACACAGAAAGAAGAAGCAACGAAGGGTCGGAGTGACGAGGTGGGCGAGCACAACCAACAGCTATGTAAACGAACGAAAAAAAAAATATTGCATATGAAAATTCTAGATTTATGCTGGCCTTAATTGCAAAGTTGAGGCCGGCAACAAGCACATACAAAAATTGCAACAAAACAAGCGTTTAGAAGGCACGCATGCACAGTAAAAAACAAAAAAAAACAGAAAGAGAGCAAATAATGATTATTGTGGTATGAAGAAGCTGTTTGTAGCTGTAAATAGAAAGTAAAAATGCGCAACGAGATATATACAGGGCCGCTTCTTAGGGTGTGCAATGAGCTATTGAAGTAGAAATTATTTTCTATCGATAATACTATAAAAAAAAAACAAAAAGTATGGCCGCTAGTCGTATGCAGCTTAAGATACCGGAAATTAAAAATATACAAAGTTTGCACATGTCGACGTCATGGTGGCGTAGAGCCGATAAAGCTGCATACTTTTAGGCATGAAATATTGATCTATTGTCGGCGATCATGCGTATGTGCACAAATACATACATACTTGCTCGCATATGGAAATGTGTGTGCAGTTGAGCGGAAGTGTTGATTGCAACGTGACTAAATTAAATTGAAGAGATACTTTCATTTAAAATTCGCTAGAATGTTAAGACTCGACAAACATTTTTGGTATTTTAAAAATTTTTAATCTTTTCTCTTGTTTTTGTTTAATATACATTATTTTTTTTATAAAAGTATAGCTCGTTATGTAACAAACAACCATATAAATTCATATTTCAAACTTTGTGCAAAAGTTATAAAAATTTTGCAAAATTGCATCTAAATTTTCAACTGTTTAATCAGATTTTTTAGAATTTTTTGGGCATACAGTTTTATAGCCCATTAAATTTAAGTAATAAAGCGCAAATTATAGCTCATTGTCTAACAAAAACCATATAAATTCATATTTTAAACTTTGTGTAAAAATTACAAAAATTCTAAAAAATTGCATCTAAATTTTCAACTTTCTGATCAGATTTTTTTTGGGTATATAGTTTAATAGCCCATTTATTTGTAGTGGAATGAAGTGTAAGTTCTAAGTTGCTAAAAAATCGCGTTGATTTTTGATAATTTTTATTCTGAATGTATTCCGCACTTTTTTCCATTCGAAAAATATTGTCGAACATACTTTGTATGGAAGAAAATTTGTTAAAAATTGCCTATAAAACTACATACTCAAAAAGAATCTAAAAAATCCGATTAAAAAGTTGAAAATTTGGATGAAATTTTGCAGAATTGAAATATGAATTTATATTGTTTTTGTTAGATAACGAGTTAAATTTTATAAA
>NW_016205520.1:0-2177 GCF_001687245.7 Rhagoletis zephyria
CGGGTATTTAATGTTCGGCTCCACCCGAACGTAGACTTTCTTACTTGTTAATTTTTAATTTAAATCAATTATTAAACTGCGAGTATCGATAGAAATGGTTTTGTAAAGTCTTTATTGCTTAACTATAAGTACGAGAGTTGTCAGACACTTTAAAAAGTCATGTTAGCCTTAAATTAAGGCAGAAAATTTAAATATGTATCCCGGTTGGGTTGTCAGACCAAAGAGGATGTGGTTTTAAAATATTTTTGCAGGAGGTTGCCACATTGTTACAAAGTTGGATTCAATATAAGCAATAGATTAAATAAATTGCTTCAATAAGTTAAATTAATTATTTCAATATGGGCACCAATAGAAATGATTTTGAAAAAAAAAATGGTTCTTAATTTTATGTGGGAGGGTTGCCACCTGTTTAAAAAGCAAGTTCGACTTAAATCAAGGCAGAAAATTGAAATAAATATCATGACTACTGCTTACTAAATAGTTACAAATCGGGTATTAATCGAAATGGGTTTGAAAATTCAATTTGTATTAAGGGAATTTGGTACGAGAAACACGTATCACGGTATGGGTGCCAAACAAATGGGGTTTCAGAAGGTATAAGTTTGAAAATATTTTGAAAACGGTCACTACCAGCTTGAAATGTCGAATTTAGCTAACTTATTGCAAGAACATTTTTGAGGTGTTGGACGGCGGTAGCCACCTGTTTAAAAAGTTAAATTCAAATTATTTACTAAGTTAGATGAATTATTAAAATGTGGGTATCAATCGAAGGGGATTTGAAAAATCTTTATTTCTGAACTATATTTAGCGGTGTTACCACATGTTTAAAAAATCGAATTCTACTTAATTCATTAGTTAATTAAAAAAGATATATCGCGATGTCAGACGACGGAGAGTACAAGGATTTAGCTTGAAAATACTTTTGAAGAGGGCTGCCACCCGTTTCAAAGGTCTAGTTTAATTAACTAATACAAAAATTATATGCATTATAAAAATACGGGATTCGAACGAATGAATATTAAGAAATATTTAGTTTGAACATTTAAAAAGTTTGAGAAAGTATTTAAAAGTTAAATTTAAATTCTTCAATAAGTTGGATGAATTATTTAAAGATAGGTATCAATCGAAATGGGTTTGAAAACTCTTTATTTCTGACCTTTATTAAGGAGGGTTGCCACGTGTTTGAACAATCACATTCATCTTAGTTCACCAGTTTATTGAAATACAAGTGGCTCACAATGTCTGTCATCATAAACAAATGTTTCAGATAAAATTTGGCATCTTCTATTGAAGGATTGAAAAATTCAACTCGATTATCCTTAAAAACTCTAACTAGGTAAAAATTGTCCGACATCGTAAATAATATTTATTCAACTTTACTGCAAAAACTACTTATATTTATTAACCTAAAATGGGCATAAGTCCATCTAAATAAAATACCATGATCAGTCTTCTTTTTAATACTTTCTGAATTATTGTTTTTTTTTCAATATCACCCGAGACAACTTCAACTTCGGTGGCTTCTACAACTTCGTTCATCTTAGATACAAAAATGTTAATGCATTTATCGAAGTTCTATAGAAGAGTTCCTGCATAAACAATTTTTAACAAAATAAATTGATTAATAAACTCTTCATAGTCCGTTGTAGACTTGTATCAGATTTTATAAAATTGTATTGATAGGAACACAATCAGGTCTAATGCGCAGTGATCCTCAAGCATGCGTAGGTTCGATAAAAATGGATCCAAAAAATTTGTTCATGCGTTTTTAGATAAATATTTTTAGATATAAAACTGATTTTCTTGAAATGTTCGTACTTGATGCACTTATCTGTTAACAGCTTGACTAGTTTTCAACCGATTTTAAAAACCAAACATGTTTGGAAAAGAGTCCTTTAAAATGATGTATAACAACATATTGTTAGACTCAGCTCGTTGGAAGTTTACATCGGTTAAATTTTAATAAGCCCCTATTTTTCTTGATATTCTCAACTTTGACCATCGCTGATTTCAGAAATTTGTATAAAAGTTGCCAAACATGAAGTTTTTACTTAAAAGAATATTTATTTTCGAATAAATTGGTACCTACTTCACCTAATGCAATTGCATAAAATTGTCAAAAGTTATACAATTTCAGCAAAAATACGGTCTTCAATTTATATGCGTATGCACCGAAA
>NW_016205521.1:0-2177 GCF_001687245.7 Rhagoletis zephyria
CTGGATCATTTCTACACTCTTTCTTCAAACATTTCTCGTATTCCAGCTGCGGTTTGCGTTTGGTTTAGCATTGTGGTTTTACTATATTCGTAATTTAAAATTTTTTAATAAAATGAATTGGTCGTGGTTCATGATTGTGTGCGGATTAATAGCACACTGAGGATTTGGCAATAACCTTTTTCATCTATTAAAAAAACAAAACTTACGGGGCAATGTTTATTGTAAGAACAACATTTTTTTCTATTAATCGACATACTTTAAGCATTGTTGACGCTATTTCCATTTGAATTAGGAAATAGAGTCAAAGACTTTATTTTCAAATGTTTGTTGACTTTATTTCGCCTTTGAAAAGGTAAATGTCAATTGACTTTATTTCGCGCCAGGGTGGGAAACAAAGTCAATTGACCTTATTTCCGTTGATCTTGTTACCTGTCACCCCAGCTAACACAACTTTGAGTCTGTGTGGCCTTGAATAAAATGTGCTGTAAAACTTAGTAGAGAGCAAGTCTTTGAAGAATTACTCCAAATGTCAGTTGTAAAGCTTCACAAATCAGCCTCAGATATGACATGCATTACCTTCTTTTTAATCTTGTCATAAGTGCATTATTTCAGTCCTAAAATATTTTCCACTTTTTTCCTGTATCCAAAACGTGCATCTAAATCGCAAATATGTATTTAACTTGTGAAAAGCTTCACCTTACACAATGCTGTAAGGCAGCATATTAGCGATAATAAGATCCATTATAGACTTATCTATTCGTACAGTTACGGTTACAGGATGATCGTCTGGTAAATAATTAGGAGCTCTCCGTTCTATACACTCCGGTATACTACTACTACTGTACTACAATACCAGCTGTACGTACTGCATCTTCCAACTTTTTGCGCTAATGTTTGGATGGACCTTTTCCAAGCGTCTTTTTACGCCGGTTATTGTTTGATGTTATGGCAAACTGTGGCCGAGAGATATCTCCTTTGAGCATGCTTTGCACGACGCCGTATTTCGATTCCGATTGAAAAACTGCCAGATGGGATTCTTTTGACCTATTACATCTAAGAAAATTACATTTTAATAAGCATATACTGCAAAGAAAAAATTTTTGCTTACCAAATGAGACAACGCGCGCAAAAAGTGAAACAAGCTTCTGACAAATAATTAGTCTGTTCCAGTACCCGTCAAATTTACTACAACCCTCAGTAACATCTTCTCGTAATTTCTGACTAAATATTGTAAATCTGACGGGTACTGAAACGTACAATATAATAAGTCATACGAACTAAAATTGTAATAAAACAGAACTTGAGAAACCATACAGGGGCATCCATACGATAATTTTTTAAGACAACCAACTTGACGAAAATAACTTTTTGAGGTTATATTTTTTTCATTTTACTGTTCGGCAAACACTCGGCCATATTTTGCCTAAAACCGAACCTAAGCCGAACGCTCGGTCGGACAATAGCTATATCTTTTATATTAAAGGTCATATAGATATGGCGGTAAGACAGAAATACATACGCTCATTGAAAATTCATGTATATGTAGGGTGACCATCCGTCCTGTATTATACGGGACAGTCCTCTTTTTTGACCCATTGTCCTGGTAATTTATTTATTTTATAGGGGACGCCAAATGTCCTGTATTTCTTTTAATGTCCTGTATTTGTCCAGTTTTCGGTGTTTTGACGCCTTAACAGCTTATTGAAATGGCATGCCTATGAACGAGTTTTAAGTGATGTGATCGTAATTTTCTCAATAAACGGTTATTATTTTCTAATCTGAATACTTGTGACTCGAATCGAGGAATACATACAGTGACCAAAATAGAAATTAGGACTCGACATTTTAGTAAGTTTTGGCTATTTTTCCTTCGTTTATTTAATGTTTATTATTTATTTTATGAAATTAAAGCTCTTTTCCAAACAAAAACCATATAATACCAAATTTCCAACTTTGTTTCACCAAAATTTCAAACTTTTCAATTAGAATCTCTAGAAAAAAATTGGTTTGCAGTTTTGTAACTTATTAAAATTGAGTTTAATAAAGTGCGAGTGGAAAGTGCTGTTCATTTACTTCTCTTTTAAATAACTGGCCGAACATACTTACTTTGTTTGAATAAACTGCGTAACAACGTAAAACAAAAATAAAAAATGCCAAAAATTAGTGGTAAGCCTTAA
>NW_016205522.1:0-2177 GCF_001687245.7 Rhagoletis zephyria
TTACAACAAGTAGAACGAACCACACGAAACGATCCATGGCAGTGATGATTATCTGTAAGAAAAAGATTGAAAAAAGAAAAATTATGTTACCAATGGGAAATTGATATTATCTGAGTGGAAGAAAGAAAAAATAGTAGCTAAAAATATGTACAATTGTGCGAGAATATACATATGTACATATGAATTCGGCAATAAAACAATCACCGACTTGATTCTTCATGAGAACTGAAGCCTTAAGACTAGAGGCATTTGATTCTTCCACAAACTTCATTTAAAATTTTTGTAGTATTTCAAGGCGTTTTATTATGGTTTTTCTTTTCAGTGTTAGTCGAAAAAATATTTTTGTATGCTAAACTAAAAAATTTCATTCTAATTTCAGAGTACAAGTTTGGCTTATCGTTATAATTTGTGGATATCAAATTCGTTTTCCATCGAAAGATATATATACTTAGATGTATGTATATAGGTTTGATCCAAAAGCAAATATTTGCTTCCTAATTCAAGTTTTATGTTGATATCGGAATGCGTAAATACAGGCAGTAAGAAAAGGTTACGTATACGCCACCGTCATGACGGTGAGAGCTCAGATTAATTTTAATAAAAATCTATAATAAAAGTTTATAAAAATAAATTGAAAGAGTACACCTTATCCAAAGCGCACATTTGGTTTTTTAAACTATCCGAATGCTAAGGCACTCCGCACATTACGCGTCTAATTATATCTAGTAGAGTAGTTGTTTCGCCGACTTCTGCACACTGGCGTGTTCTGCATAAGTACGTTAGCATATTTTTAAAAATACACTACAAATTTAAATTTTCAGAAAACTTAACAGAAATCGTAATATTAAAAAACGCAGCTATAAAGAAAATAGCTGTACTCGAATCTGACTTGACTTGATTTATACTGGCCGCAGATGTCATAGCCACAAAAATAAAGGGAAAATCGCTTCAAACCAATAATTTGTAAACTAAAATAATAGCTAATTTTAGCTTTTTTTTGGGCATTGATAGCATTTTTTTTTGAAATTTTGGTTTGGTTTTTCTCTGGAACTAATTTTTCGAGATTTAGTTGTTTGTTTTGATATTCATTTTAAACAATAATAATTTAAGTAGGTAAAATAACTTTAGAGCTATTATACAGTGAAATGCTGACATAAAGTGCCTTGCTATGAGTGTAGGATGACTCTTGCAATTTCCGACTTTTTTATTAAATGTGATATTTTCCCAATTAACGAAGTTTGTTGGATTAACTGTAACCAAATTTTAATTTTAATTGAAAGTAAGACCTTTTCGTTAGTTATGCGGTGCGGCAAATAAATAGGGATGCGACATTTTAACAAGTTTTGGCTATTTTTCTTGTGTTTATTTTAAATTTAGTGTTTGCTTTTATAAAACTATAGCTCACTGTTTAACAAAAATAGTAATTCTGAATTACAAACTTTGTACAAAAATTGTGAAAATTCGACAAATTTTCAAATTTACTTATTTTTTTAAATTAAATTTTAGTAATACTTCTCAATTGAATAAGAAGGTAAAAAAAAAAATGAAAAAAGGTCGGCATGGAGTTTCGCAGCCTATTCGTTATGATAAAGTGTAAGTTTCAAGAAGCTAGCGCTTACTCCTGATTTTTGGCCACTTATTTTGCTGACGGCGTTGTGCATTTTCATCCCATATAAAAAATTGTCGATAGGGTTAGGACGTTACCTCAAAGAATCGATTCATGTACTCGCATCACCAACCAAAAGCAACGCTATTAACGATACTTCGAGTACTTTTTGGGAAATTTAACACAATATATTTTAACATACTTTTTTTTTTTATTATTTACGTTTGAATAAAGGAGAACGCTACTTTGATGGCATTTGGTGACATTTATTAAATATTCGCTATTTAAAACTTGGAAATTACTTTGTCCGATCTAGCGTCTAAAAAAATCTAATTCAGAAATAAAAACTTGAGTAGCTTAGACTTCATAAAACGTTGCATCACTATTTATTTTCCCATCTCTGTAAATTGATTATTTCACCTTTCTATTTAAATATTTACATATGTATATGAAGTTTTATGATACCCATTTGAAACGCACATCATTATTAAAACTCATTGCACACGAATTCCTTTGTTTTTGTGTCTTTCTAAATTTGACTAAAATATTTTAATGATTTTCTCACGACTAG
>NW_016205523.1:0-2177 GCF_001687245.7 Rhagoletis zephyria
TTTTGATTTTACTGATTTATTGCCTGACAAATAGGCATGGAAAGCAGCACAAATCAGCAGAAAGCAAAATTCACAACAATGCCACCAGCCAACAACGGTTCGCGCCCACCACCAACAAAGAACATTATTGCGGTGGAAGTGCAAGATGAATAAACGAATAGCTACTATTGCCAATTCGACGACGAGTTTTTGTCCACTGTGACCTGACTGCCAGCAAAGAAGTTCATTACTCCTGCGGGATCTATGTAGGCAATGACAAAAAGGTGTGACACTAGATGAAGTTATTGTTGTTGATTAGCTTTGTAATCAATCACTGTTCGCGTAATGGAATTGTGGTTATTTTTCGCTTGTGTTGGACGAGAGGGGCTAATGCGAAGAGGGTGAGAGTGAGTGCAAGGCAGGAGGTCTTTTCACTACAAACTTCGTGTGCATAAAGTGCAATTGTAGGAATAAGATAATATTTAGATAATATTTAGATTCCTTTCTCTTCTGTTGCTGCGGAGACGTAAGTACGGCAGACGTGAAAAAATTCACCCCAAATTAAGTGCGACGCGTTATTAAACCGGGGTAAAGCTTAGTATGGCTTCGAGGTCATGTTTACTGAACGCTTCTTGATGCATTTAGGAGTCTAGACTGAGCCCTACCATGACTATTGAAGCATTACATATGTATATGTAAATATAAATGTTTTGTAATGCGAGGAACGAGTTCCTTGTCGAAGTTTATAAATAAGCAGAAACAGTCTCGGATGAGCTCAATTAACTCTTAGTAAAAATAAGCTTCATACTACTTAGTACTAAGAAAAGACCCCCGGAGGGTTATAGCCAAGGACATTTGCTTAAGTTGTTCTGCCTCTGTAGAAATAATTGGTTACCTAACTAGTTACCATGGACCTCGTTCCCATATATCTGCAAAAAGGTTGTCCATATATTTAATGTCAGATATGCCTTTATGAAGAAGAGGTGTTGAGGTACAACGTGCTGGATTTTCACATGACTCCTAAATTAGTTTTGGAAGCCTGTTGAGCAATGATAATATTAGACTATCCAGGAAATTCTGGCAACTATATTTTAACTCACCACAGTCTTTTGAAAGGCAAAAGTCGTTCGTAAGGGACTTGTCAATTCTGGCTTCTATCTTGAAAGCTCTTTCCATCTTTCGAAAGGCTAATCGAAAGACCTGCTAACGAGAAGGTCCTAGCGTTATTGTGTTTGTCTTTAGAAATAAGTTTTTTAAGAAGTAAATAAAATAAATAATATATACGAAAATACATATATTTTTCTTTCTAAAACCATAAGAACTAAAAATTAACAGAAAATTAAATAAGTATAAAATAAGCGCATAAAAAATTAAATTTAATTTAAAATGAAAATATTTTTATATCTAAAAATTAAACAAAAACAAAATTAAACTGAAAAGGGCAAAAAATAAATTAAGAAAAGAAAAAAATAAAACAAGTATATAAAAATTAGAAGTAACTTAGAACATGTTTTTTTTTTAAATCTAAAAATTTAAAGAACATCATTTTTAAATTAAATGAAATTTAATTAAAAATAAATAAAACAAGTTCTTATAAATGAAACGAAATTAAAAAACAAACTGTTTCTTATAACAATAAAAACTTAAAATTAGAAGAAAATTTAATAAAAAAGTACATAGAAAAATGAAAGGTAAATAAAGTTCATTAAAAATTAAATGAAAAATAAAATATTTTTGTGATTCAAAACAATAAAATCTAAACATTAAAAGAACACTAAATTAAACAAAAGAAAATACTTATAAAAAAAAGAAAAATATATAACAAGTTCATAAACATTAAATGAAACTAAAAACAAATACTTGTTTTAACAATAATTTGTAAAAATGAAAAGAAGATAAATTTCAAAGAGGAAAGAAATTTAATTAAAAAACGGAAAAATTATTTAATTAACAAAAGAAACATTAAATAAAATAGGTTCTTAAAAATTAAATGAAATAAAAAATAAAAAAATTTATAAAAATTATAATAAAATTTAAATAAAAGAGAAAAATAAAATTAATTAAAGAAGGAAAAAATAAAACAAGTTTCTAAAAATTTAATTAAAAAATAAATACATATATTACTTTAGTAAAAAGAAATTAAATTAAAATAATGATAATTGATAAAAGACAAGTAATTTTTAGCAAAAAAAAAAAAA
>NW_016205524.1:0-2177 GCF_001687245.7 Rhagoletis zephyria
TTATTGATTTTTATTTCTATTTTGTTCAAATTAACTTCTTACATACATGTTCTATTAAAGTTTTAAACTGTGGGTAATCAAAGGAATCATATTCGTTTGAACATTAGGGCGGTCAAAGTTTTGTATGGGGAGAAATAATTCAGCGGAGAAAATTGGGTACCCTCTTAGGTTTATCCCTTTGTTATTTTTATTATCTATACCAACATTCAATTTTCTACTGTAACATATGCAGGGTGCTCAATGACCTTGAAATATGCTACTAAGTCCCTTTGAGACTGACAAAAATATTGATGATTTTTGTAAAAGGCTATGAAATTACCTTAGGTTTTTTAACCAATTTTTTGGTTAATATATGGATGTTATCCAACTTCCAGAGTCAAATATAAACATTTCATGAGCATCCTCTAATTTTTTACTTAGAAACGTAAAGTTGGTGCCAGTACCTCTTTCGGCGAAGGGAAAAGTTTTGAAAGGAGCCCCGAACGCTATCTCGGAAAAATTGTTTTTGGTCCACTGTAATGTAAATACATACCGCTGTTGAAGTTAAAATGAATTTCGTCGCATGTAAGTGAATAGAAAAAAATTTTTTGAGAAAGTTGCAAATATCTTCATAAATGAACTACGAATTTTTATAATTCGATGCTTGGGAAGAACGATTACATACTGTTTTTTACCACGAAGAACTTAATATATTTCTTCCACTAAAATACATAAATTTTTTCTGAAAGTCGGCAAAATTAGAAANGGCTGAATTTCTTTATTCATTCTGAACGTTTGGAATAAACTTTTTTGTTTACTTATTCTTTAGAACGTTCCTGATGATATGTTAACGTATATTTCAAACGTATTCTGTTTATTCCGGCTGTGAAATGGGATTATCCGGAATGTATAAAGAAACGCAGCCTACATGAAATATTAATGAAACAGTTTCAATTTAACTTTGTAGTAGAAAGACACCAATTTATTTTATTTTACTTTGGTTGCCTTGGAAACACACCTTCACGTCTGCCTTCGAATGGCAGGGCTATGAGAAGATATTTAATTGACTCTCGCTGCCATGGAAACTTACCTTCTCCTCTGCCTTCGAATGGCAGCGCTATTGAAAGATATTCTAATAAAGCTTCCAAAGAAAAGGTTTTATTGAGAAATCCCTTTCCGAAGGCGTTTATTTAAATGCTTCTAATTTTGACCAGTGAAGAGGTCGAAGAATCCTCGAATACCAACTATCACACAACGTTGACGACCTCTGCATACGACGCTCTATAGAGGAGATGACTCTATCCAACTGTGGGATGTCCTCGCAACATAGAAAGCTGTAGCATTCGACATTTGGTGCAGCTTCAATTAGAAGTCGCAGAAATATGGTGTGGAACTTGTGGTATGGCGGATGCTGCGACACTTTCCTGCATCGGTGAATGAATTTCAACGATCCAAAGCACGCCTACAGAGAAGCGAAGTAAGCTGACACCAATCATATGAAGACATATTTGGTCCAATTGCCGAAAAATTCAGCATCAATGAGCACACCTCCTAGCTAGGCTGATCTACTTCATCGCGGCACGGAGAAGGGTAGTTAGTGGTACTGGACACCAGTAATGAAACATCCATAGAGCCACGTAGGTTTGCCACGATAAATGAACGAAAAACCCAATTGATCACGCAAGATATGCTTGACGCATGCCTAGCTGCTGCAGACAAATACGCAGCATCAACCAATGCCGCCGCCAGCGACAATTCAAGCGATACCGATAGGAAAAAGGGGTACAGACGTATGTATTTTGAATAGGAAGTTAGCACAAACGAGAAACGACTATCGTGATTTAGGGAACTCGGCCAAAAACATGTCAAGCGATTATAAGAAGAAGAAAATAGAGGAATAAAGTCGAGAGTGCGAATAGCTTGAAAAGCTAACATGCAGGAATGTGGGTAAAACCTTTTAACAGAAAGTAAAGTACCAATCGTGGTCTCAGCACTGGGGCTAGTGTATGAAGTGATGAAGATGGAAATCAGATAATAAACGTCTGAAGTCGATTGGTACCCGGACATAGCAATATTGAATAAAAGTATGAAACATGTAAATAGCAACACAAGTAGCATATTTCACAAAGCAGAACGCAGGACCAATGTACAGGGACGAATTTAGATGAGGTTAAAAAGGCAATAACGTGGCTAAAAAA
>NW_016205525.1:0-2177 GCF_001687245.7 Rhagoletis zephyria
GAGAAGGTGAAACTTTTCTCAGCCATAATAAGAGGAATAAATAAATTGGTGGTACTGAAATATCTGTAGGTAAAGAAGGGCGATACACTTGATTGGAGTGAAAATGAAATGGTGTACTTACAGAATTCACGCTTATTGGATTAAAATTTTTAGCCAACACATTTCGAGCGTTTCCAGTTTTAATTCGCATACAATATCCAATAAAACTTTTAATGAAAAACTAGGCGTATAGGTAAAACTAAACAAACACACAAAATGTAGTGAAAGCTTCATAAAGCTTGACACATGTGCTTTTAAAGTCGCTAATAACTATGACTCAAGTATTTAGTTAAAAAGTTGGTTCAGTGTTCAATAAATTCAGCTTTTTCAAAGGTCACCCTCTGACTGCTAAGAATTTGAAGTCCATACATAATCCTTTTCCCTGTAAAATGTTTTAATTTTTGCATGGCTTCAATAACACTGCACACAAAATCTACTGTCGAATGGAATAAAAAACAGAGTGGCTGAAATAGTAAGTAGATAGTTTTTTATTTCTTTTTCTTGCTACAAAACTGATCTGCCATTCAATTCTGCAATTCAGTTCCGAGTTAATTTCAAACAAAGTAACTTTAAATTCATATTGAATAGGGTTGAAATTCAGGGAAGTGGATTTCGGAACCTGTCTGAATAAAGTTTACTGTCAGGACGAACACGTCGCAAAACTCGTCAGCTATTTAAACCAAAAGATCACAATTGTGAGGCAAATATGTAAAGTTTTCATCTCATTGGATATAAAAGACTTACTTGAAGTTCCCAGAGGGATTTTTGGATGCGTCAACTTGAGTCGATTGAGGCTCCTATCAAGGCTTTTCGTCCGTATAAATTTGTATCTGAGGAGGTTTATTAAAGAGACAGTACGACACCTTTACAAATAATATAAGTGGGAGTCTTAACTAGACCTTCATAAAATGCATTTTCCGGTTACTTTGTTGGGACATGATCAGATCGCTCCTCTATTTCCGTTACAAAGGTTCAACAGACTTGTAATTTATGGCAAATATAAGTCATCTTTCACAATAAGAATTTTCAAGTTTTTTTGGGATTCTCGTGACTACATAGGGATCTTTGAGACTACTTCGGTATTTTTTAGACCGCTTCCAGATTTTCGGGACTATTTCAGAATCTTCGTTGCAGTTATCGATCTTTATATCTATAAATTTATATATTTTGCAATCTTTGCAATATTTTCGATATTGTCATCGATATATTTTCGGCATATTTATCGATATGTTAATCGATGTTGTTATCGATATACTTATGGGTATTGTTACCGATATATTTATTGACACACTTATCGTTATATTTACGATATTGGTATCAATATATTTATAAAGATATGTTTATCGATATGCTTAATGATATATTTATCGATATTGTTATCGATATATTTATATCAAAATATTTGACTATATTGTTATCGATATACGTATCGATGTTTTTATCGATACATTTATTGATATATTTATCGATATACATACATAATAAGTCTCGAGAAAATCGAGATAGTCCCTAGAAAACTACAAATCTCGGAGCAGTTTCGAAAATCCCAATATAGTCTCGAGAATCGAGAATATCGGAGCTCAGCATTGACCCGCACACACTTCCTAGACGGAAGACAGAAATGGTGCAGTTAAATACCATAGCGAAGCGGCCATCCGAGCCCGATACCACACGATGCCTACTTCAAGGCATATTACTAAAAGTTTGGACAAAAAACCACTGCATGGCCAAAGGCTAGGAAAGCGCCATCGAATTGACAAAAAAAGACGAATATGATTCCATAACGCTTTAAAATGTCTAGGTAGAACGAACTCTTTGTGGACAATATCCTTTGGGTCGTGGAAACAAAAGAGCAATTTGTCACAAATTCACTTGGTTTCGGTTTCAGTTTTCCCAAAAATAAAAATTAAAAATTCCCGCAGTTGTAGGAACGTTAAGTTTCCTCTACTAAATTTACAAATCAAATCGAGATTCCAATGAATTTCATTGCCATCGAATATAACCTGCGCTTCATAATGTAAGAGAAAATGCAGAAAAGGCGCTGCAAGTTAATGACACTTGTGTACAGCCGGGTTAAGATCAACAAGATAGCACATCAGTAACAACTACAACGCGCTGCACCAACTAAAGTTGACAAA
>NW_016205526.1:0-2177 GCF_001687245.7 Rhagoletis zephyria
GTGCAAACATATTCTATTTCGGTTTAGATTTTAAACCAAAGTTTCTATATTTGAAACCTAGCAATTAGGATTAAAACATTTTGGTTTGATTTTTAAACCACGAACTTTTTGGGCTAAAATTTAAACCAGAATATATTAAAAATTTCGTAAAACTATTGACTGGTTTAAAAAGTAGACTATAAAAGTTTAAAAAAGGCAGTAGTCCCAGCGCGGTTTAAAAATTAAACCCAAATTTTTGACCGTGTAGGCATTCGAAAGTGGCGTCCGTTGAATAATTTTCCTGTAAACAAGTGTTATGTATTTTTCAGTTTTTGTCTTTATCGCTATTTTATTTTGCCTTTTTATAGGTTTTTAGGAGCTGCAGACTTCAGTGAGCCCTTACGCCGAATACGTCGGATTGGCGCCGCTACAGCTCCCTTTTTTCTGCGCAGACTCAAGTTTGGTTGCCGTATCTCTCCAAAAAATCATCAAACTTTTGCTAAGAATGTTCTTTGATAACTCCAGTAGAACTTCTTAAATAAATTTTTTATTGCCGAATGTAGGTCTCACCGACAAATGTAAAAAGGCGAACCCAAGGTTCGGCCAAAATATTTCGAAATCGCCCTGCAAAAATCCTTTAAACTCACGGGTGTACGACGAACTTGTAAGATGGAAATGTACGCATGTGTACCTACATTAGCGCGGATGATTTTTTTTTACTAAGCGCGTATAGCATAGGAGGATTCTACATGTAATTCTAGGCAAATTTTCCAAAGAAATCATGAGTCTAAAATCAATTTGGAGTTTGTCAAATTGCGAAAACAATAAAATGAAAAAAAAAAATCACTGTAGCGCCCTCAGGTGGAAGTTTCAAGAAAAAGATAAATGCAAAAATGGGTTCTTTACGACACTACAACAAAATGCTAAGAAACCTATCTTCGCAATTTGGCAAACTCCAAATTGATTTTAGACACATGGTTTCGCCGGAAAATTTGCCTAGAATTACAAGTAGAGTCCTTTTGTGCTATACGCGCATAGTCGAAAAAATCTCCCATACAAATTGACACGCTCTAATGTAGANGAAAATCACTGTAGCGCCCTCAGGTGGAAGTTTCAAGAAAAAGATAAATGCAAAAATGGGTTCTATACGACACTACAACAAAATGCTAAGAAACCTATCTTCGCAATTTGGCAAACTCCAAATTGATTTTAGACACATGGTTTCGCCGGAAAATTTGCCTAGAATTACAAGTAGAGTCCTTTTGTGCTATACGCGCATAGTCGAAAAAATCTCCCATACAAATTGACACGCTCTAATGTAGATATATATATACATATGTACATATGTACTCATAGACAAATATCCCTTTGATTCGATATAAAATTTTACGCATACGCGCACTCATCATTATAGCAACAACAACAGAAAAATATCGGTCTTAACTGTGAATTTACTTTTATATATGTATGCGTTTATGTATGTACATACCTACTTATTTTTATTCGCTTCACTGTATCGAAAATATATTAAAATAATTACAAACGCAGACACGCGCAGCGTTGGTACGCAAAAAGCAAGAAAAGCATACCCGCACAAATGCTATGTACAAAAACATATCGACACACGCACTTGTAGTATGTGTTTATGCAAGTAGCGAAGACTTGCAAGAAAAGTCTTAGTAGGCACACACTCAAGCAATTTCTTGATTTTCTCAAATTTTCTTCTTTTTTTTTTGCTCGCCCTACAATGCCTGGGCAATTCATGCATGCCGACATATTTACATACATTCATGCACAATATACATATACATAATANACGCTCTAATGTAGATATATATATACATATGTACATATGTACTCATAGACAAATATCCCTTTGATTCGATATAAAATTTTACGCATACGCGCACTCATCATTATAGCAACAACAACAGAAAAATATCGGTCTTAACTGTGAATTTACTTTTATATATGTATGCGTTTATGTATGTACATACCTACTTATTTTTATTCGCTTCACTGTATCGAAAATATATTAAAATAATTACAAACGCAGACACGCGCAGCGTTGGTACGCAAAAAGCAAGAAAAGCATACCCGCACAAATGCTATGTACAAAAACATATCGACACACGCACTTGTAGTATGTGTTTATGCAAGTAGCGAAGACTTGCAAGAAAAGTCTTAGTAGGCACACA